>NW_010319681.1:10563-52699 GCF_000700745.2 Antrostomus carolinensis | reverse complement strand
CTTAAATTCTATCTCTTCCGAAAACCCCTCTTCATTTAGCTCAAGAAGTATAACCCTGAGATTCTTGATTCTTTCAGAGTGAAATGTGCTTAGCAGAATTAGCTTAGAAAATGCGTTTAAAAAAGAAATGGCTCTATGTCAATAAACTGAGCCCAAAGGGCACAGGTATTGTTCTCCAATTAACTCAAAACATTCTGAAATTAGTAAGTGGCAAAGTCACTGGATTTTAGATAACAGCAAAGAGATTACAGCAACAAGAGACACTTAGTGCCAGGGTTTCAGAAAAAAATATGTCAATATTTATTGCTTTTTCCAATGCTGGGTTACTGATCACTGAAGTTAGTTAAGACTTTTACTTTTTCATTCAATAACTTCAATAGGAAGAAATTAAGGAACACTTACGCAGATCACCAGTATTTTCCTAATGAAAATCAGCTATCACAGCTCCGTTTGGCAAAGACCTGAAAAAACTAGCAGCTTCCAAGTCACGATCTGCAATTAATTTTTAAGCCAGAAAAACAGGGCAGAGCATGCTCTTCTTCAGAAACTATGAAGAAAATTCTCCTAGCTTTCAGTGTAAGAGATCAGACAGCCTAACAACCCATGTGACAGCCTTCTAACAACGTTTATTTATGACCAGCAGAGTTTTGTCAACTTAAATGGAGATTTCAAGGAGTGATTTACATGCAGCATCAAATCATTTGAAAGCAAGGAAAAAAAAATTTTTTTTTTTTTTTTTTTTTGTCAAACTGGAAAAATTTCCAGGAAACAAACCAACTCTGAATGACGTGTTTTTCCTGAACCCTCCCTTACATTTGGGAGACAGAAAGGGAAAGAATAACATTTATACTTCCTGCATATTATGTTGCTAAGTGGCAGTCACAGGGTAAAAAAAGAAATACACACTTGTTGATATTTGGTACAGAAAAACTTCTCTGAAGTTCTGAGCTTAATTTATTAGCACAGTGCAGCAGGTAATGGCAACAGCGTTTCAGGTGGGAGAAATAAAACATTGGTCTGGAATTTTTTTAACTCCACTATCTCCCAGTAGCTGTCTGGATTCAGATATGTAGTTTAATAGGAAGAAGGAATATTCTGATACTCTATTTTAGACAGGTTTTTTGGCTTTGAAAAGAGTTCCATTCCTAAAAGGTCTAAAAGACAACTCGGAGCATGTACATGAACTGTTCACAAGGGCTCATAAGAAAAGGCAATCTCCATTCACTGGCTAGGTAAAACACCAAGTCTCCATTTTAGGCAGCCAGAGGTGCCTAAAAAAAGCTGTCTCTATGTCCTGCAAAATGCCTTAACACTCTAGTAAGTGTGGAAATTGTTAGCAAAGTGGAAATTGTTAATTGGTTAATATAATCAAGGCTGCAGTAGTTACAGGACACAATACACTAAGCCAGCAAACTCATCTGGTTGGTTTCAATTCACCAAGAGTGAATTGCAGGACATGCAGGATTGGCTATTGTCAGACTTCTTGCAGATGGCACAGCAATGCTATTAGAAGACATTAATACACTGATTAAAAAATACATAATATCTGTTAAGAGTAGACGCACAAATGGAAAGAGATAAAGTTTACAGTGTTCTATTTCAAGCATTTTCTTAAGAGAACATTTAGGTTTGTTCACAGTATCCTGAAGGACAAACAATATCCTGAGTTTTTATTACTAGTTTCAAATTGCTGAGTGATAAGGAAGAAAAGAACCTCTGGGCAAAAGAAGAACAATCTTTAGGGAGTTTGCTAAAGTCAAGAAATCTAAACTTCTTGGTTGGTAAAATTCTTCATCTAAACCTAAGACTTGCTGCAGAAGCAGTTCCATTAGATAGCAGGCAATACAATAGTCACTAATGCATCACAGCATGTAGGCAAAGGGTTATGGAAATCTTAAAAAATTTCTTTAATACGTACTGAGTTTGATATTGACTGCAGTCACAAGTGGAAAATAATTTAATTGCTTCAATTATATTCTTAACAGTATTTTTGTATGTGTGCGTATTGTGCCACCCATACACACAATTAAAAAACAAACCCTACTGCTATCGCTGATAAGGTTCTGGCTCCGTGTTGTTTTTCCCCAAACAAGTTCACCAGTTGTTTAAATCAACAAAAGAGCTATTTACAGAATATTTCTAGGTGTACTTAAAATTTCTCAGACAAATCCTTATTTTAACCATGATTTCTTACTCTGGCTATCTTGACTCACAGTCCATGCACAGCTCAACTCCACAGCACATATGGAATGACTAACATGGTCTGCAGTCAATGTGAGCATCTGTTAAGAGACGGAGCTAACGTGTTCCTGCATGATGACCACTGTCAAACTCCTGGAGGTTTAACTACTGCTGGTTCTTCAGCTGGGTCTGTCAGTCTTCTGTAAATACCAGATGAAAATGACCAAACTCCTCACTTACCATTACAAAATTTCTCATAAGAAGGCTCATAACCATGCAAACTGTGAAAGCTAAGGCTTCCATAAATTTAAAGAGCTTTTTAGAAGAAAAAAGAATAAAGATGGGTTTTTCTACTGCTCTGACAATTACCCAAAAAAAATACTCCATCACACTCGATTCTTCCACATAAACCCAGTTCATAATTATGCCACAACAATGTTACACTGTGTGGACATAATACCTGAAATTCATTTCTCTTTCTTACTCCTATAATGTATCAAGGCAACAATGAAGACTTGTATGGAGAGGTCCTTAAAGTGGAAAAGTATGATTACAAAAGTCACAGCTTCTGCAATCTGCTAACCATCAGAGAATATAATGCAGTTAGAACTAAAAAAAAAAATATATAAACCCACAAAGCAATACTGTACTGTCCTGATTACATTAATAAGAGTAAAGTTGTTATGGCTTCAACTTCTTTACTGTTTCCTGAAGCAGAAATCTTACACTATATTGCTTCTGTGGTTCTAAAAGACTTACTTTTCTCCTTGAATGTGAAAAAAGAGTAAACAAATTAGAGACTGCATTTTTTCATACTGTTTTAATCCTGCAGGCCATGGGGGGATTATTTTGCATTACTATACAATATGTCCTATTACACTGTAAAAAATAAAATCCTAAATTAACCTAACTTTAAGATGTAGCAGAGCTTCAGTAATAGTTTAGAGGTATGTCTTCACAGAGGTATGCTAAATCCAGAGTCTTCATGTAACAGGTCAGTGAGAGGTACAGCTTACAGCAAGTTACAGCACAAAGCAGGCAGTTCCTCTGCATTTGCCCTGGTGTAGTTTCATGCACTCCGTACTTCCAGAACTGAACAAAGTCAGTTCAGAATCCACGCAAAACAGTTGTCTGTACTCTGAATTGCTCAGCATGGACCTTGAACAATGTTTCTGACTACAGGGGAACATAAGGTAAAGCAGCTGTGTGCAGTCGTTTCTTCGTAGGTGGCAGTTTCCTTTCTGCCTTTTCCCGTATTGTCCCTCAGCCCTCCCTGCATCTATCATCGCGCTGTGATAAATGAGGACAACAGAATTCAAAAAGGCATGACAATTTTTGTGTCATACTCATGCAACCATTTAGGAAGCTGAAAGGTGTCAATTGCCACAGAAATGTCCTGCTTTGATACATAAAAAGCAAATCCACAGCACTTAAAACAATCTCACAGCATAACACAGCAAGCTTGTCACAGTCATTCCAGATGCTTATTTAAAAACTGAATAACAAAACTGACCAGGGTTTGGTGTGTAGGTTTTTGTTTGCTGAATGCATGATAACAGACCAACTGGACTAAATTATAATGTCACTAAAAGGCTCTCCAGCAGATGGCAAAGTTTAGAAAATTAACAAGAATGAACTGCTCAATTACATTTAGAACTGTACAGCTTGAGCAATGCTAACCACTCAAATCTCTAGGAGCATAAAATCTCCCACAATATTGACCTGAAATCACCACTACACACCAAAACAGATACTGAAGTCAAGACAAAAATATTTTAAGGCCACTTTATTGCCAAATTCAACCCTTATTTAATCAATTCCATTGATTAAATGAGTCTCTGGAGTCTCCATCTCTGGAGATGTTCAAAACCCACCCGGACGCTTTCCTGTGCAACCTGCTGTAGGGAACCTGCTTTGGCAGGGGGGTTGGACTGGATGATCTCCTGAGGTCTCTTCCAACCCCCACCATTCTGTGAATTCACAAAATATTACTCCCCCCTAAAGATGCATTCAAGTCATAATTTTGAAAATGTAGAAGTTAACATGAAATATTTTTAATTCTTTATGAACTTTAAAAAGCCTTATCTTAAGCATATATGGAAAAATGTTCCCAAACATCTCAGCAATGCAATGATATATAAATATATTAATATAATTTGAACATTTACATGCTTGATTTCCTGCAGCTTGTGAAAAAGGTTTATTTTTATTATACCATTGAAAGTCTGGAACAAAAGAGTGCTTGATTTTCTCAATATTCCTCTTGTCACCAGAAATACTATAAACTATATTTTTATATAAAAATACAATGTAGTTGAATTTTTATTAGTTGTCAATATGACAACTTTAAAAACAACCAAGACAGTAAATGCTGGGGATGGAATTTTACAGTTAAGCTCAGTTTTGATACTGTTTGTTGCAAATACAGAAACTATGTTTTATGATCAGGAGTGTGAAACCACAATGATAGACAAATCAAATATATATAATCAGGTTAAAAATAAGGTAAGCAAAGGGCATGGTAGAACATGCAGTAACTGAACTGAAAAGGAAAAGGATCATATTCACTTACTTGAGGTGCTGAACTAAATGTTTCATAGAAACAGATTAAGACAATAAAATATTCTGAAATATTAAGGTATTGATGAATATAGTCTGATAAATGACAGGTGACAGAATCCTGTCTTGCAATTCTTGAACAAATGCATAAATTGAGAATAGCCCAGGGTCCACACTGTCTTACAGACTGGAACATGACCATTCATAACACAGGGCACTGAATAATATCCTGGCTTGTTTCCCAAGAGACGCATTTCATCAATATCACTACTCAACCTGGATTATGTTTCAACCAGCTGGTTTTTATCTAAGTACAATCTCTTACACATACCCTGAGTACATCTGCAAAGGGATGCAAATCTGGGTGCTGTCAGTGTAAAGACTGGTATACGAGCTCATAGCATGTTACTAATTCTCTGGTTTTATATATACAGTAACAATGATAGGCACAAGATGAATCCCCTGTGGCACGTTGTATGTAGCAGGACCTCAGGAAAAGAAATAGCCACTCCTTATTTAATGAAAATTTGTACGCACAAAACCCCCCATTTTGGTTTCCAGACACTTACTGCTACTATCATGAAGCCATCCTAGAATGCAGGTGTGAGTATTGCTGCATCAGAACAAAACTTAGTTCCTTATTTAAGGCAACGAACAAGTCTTCTCAACATTTCTGTTCTGTTAATTTTGTGCATGTGTAGGTTTTTACTTCATACATTAATCTCATTCATAGATTAAGCTATGGTTATTCAGTACCTCTACAAATCACCAATTAAAAACCAGAGTATGTTTTAGAGGTAGAAACATATTCTATACAGCTGGAAGCTTCACTTTCCCTCTCCTGATCTTCTTCCACACACAACTCAGTTGTCTGTAAACCGCCTTCTTATTCTCCTTTTAGCAACTCTGCCACTTCTCTTGCATGAGAGCAGGTCACCTTTTCATCCCTTTATTCCTTCTAGTTTTCTGTCACAATTCTGTCTACTTGGGGTGGCACATTCAGTGCCACCTGCAGCTTACTCAGCTTACAGAAGTGACTGGATGGGGCATTCACAAATCACTATATCTAAGGTCAAGATGCTCAAGCAACAGAACCTTTGCAAAGAGTACATTCAGTTCCAAGTCTGCCAGCTGCTGCTCTGTAGATGTTTCCCACTCTAAAACAGGTTTTGAGGAGCAAATAAAAACAGCTAAAGTGAAATGAAAAGGAAGTTCTGAAATGAAGAAAAGACAAAAGGTTGAGGTTAGGCTACATCTGTCTATAGCTTCAAAAACTATAACTCAAGTATTTAAGGAATGCACGTAACAGCAGCATTGCATATATTTGAAAATTCTGCTCAGCTTACAGAATAAAGATTATTACAAAACATGAAAGTATAAACACAAATCTTTGACTATTAGATTAACTGAAATGTGAAATTTGTGCTGATTAAGTATTTTACATCATATCTTCTTAAGAGAAACCACAGGCCAGATTCTTCTCCCTTTGAAGGGTAGTAGGAGTGTTTATTCCTAATTATATCCATTAGAGCTACAATTAAACACATGTATCTCAAGTGTTTAATATTTAATCTGAAATAGGTTTCATCACCTTTCTAAAAACCAACTCAGAAATGTTTCACCTCCTTTAATATCAGGAACACTTTTAGTCAAATACTCAGTTTTGTAGAAAAGCTCTTGGAAACTTACTTTTTTTTTCCTTTGGGGGGTGAGGGGGAATTAAAAAAATAAAAATTAATGCATTGTAGGCTTCCACAAACCTGGAGGGGGTTTTCTGAGGAAGAAAACAGAAAGTCACCCTTTCAGTAACTGAAAAAGCAGAACACACAAAGAGGGGGTTGCTCTAACAAATGAGGCTGCATGCAGTGCAGAGACCTCCACAGACAAAGCACAGCTGCTGCTCTTTGCAATGAGGGATTAGCAGTCTAGGTCAAAGGAAAAAAGCCTCTCTGTAGCTAAGTGAGCAAACTGCAGAATGCATCCTCAGCACAGATGAGAAAGGGCCATCTAACCAGCTTGCAAATTGCATAGAAGCTTCTGGGAACAGAAACAAAACCAGCATCAATGTCTTGACAGAACATGTAAAAATATTTCTGGTGAAAAGCAGTGATGCCCTGTTAGAGGGCCGAGGTTGCAATGACCTTTCGATTATTTTAAAATTACATTTCCCCTTTCCCTTTGTGTTCAAATCTATAACAAACATTTTTTCTTCATGGCAAAACCAACATGCTATCTGTGGGGCTTTAACAATAGCATCTGGAAATAACTGGCCTAGAGATAACAGAAGCTGCTCTTTCAATTGTCTTTCATAAGAACTGAAGCTGTTATAAATATGCAGACAGAACTTCTTTTAAATGCAGACGATCCAATCTCTTTCAACCTTCATATAGTTGAGCAGATTATATTTTGGCTTTAAACATTTTTGGCTTTACACTGACACTTCAGTTGAATGGGATATAAGCCAATATTTGATTACTTGAAACTTTTTATTACATACTAAATATATTTTTATTCTAAATCATTCAGTCTAGCAACTTTTCTCATAAACAAAAAATGAATAGTCTTCTAAACAGAGAAATATTGTTTGAATGCACCAGTGTGAATGTATTTCTAATCTGGCTTTTGTTTATGAATAAAACTCTGAAAACATTACTGGCAATTAGGCTGGTATCTAAACTGGCAAATTAATTGCATTTTACAGATAGCTTGGGACCTATTTCAGTTTGTGGTATTATAGAAGTAGAAGTCAGTAAAATTACTTGAACTAGAAGTATCAAAAAGTTGTACTTTTCAAAAATCCAAGAGCTGTCAAATCAAACAAAATTCAAACTAAATAAAATACTCAACTGAAAAATTCAGTAAAAAAACCAAAACAGGTGTAACATTACTCACTTCAAAGTCCCATTCCCTTACTGGTAAAAGTTTCATCGACCTCATTTCAGATACTGACTGACATAACTGGTAGTAACTGCCATTATCACAAAGGTCCTTCCAGCGAAGCTGGGGTTGCAGCTTATGACAGATGGGGAAGTTCCTAAGAGCTGTGCTCAGGCTCCTCAGAGCGCTCCTTAACATCTGTACACGTTCCCTAGGTTCTGTGGGAGACATTTACACTCTGTACTTCTCCAGCCTGAGAGACTGCCTGCCTGAATACTGACCCTTTAGTACAAGTAACCCTCGCGAAGAAAAAAGCTTATTCCATTGCATTGGAACAGCAAACCTAAATTTAAGCCTGTGAGCTGACAGATCCTTTGTAAAACAGAGATGTGTTCCTCCCACCTCCAAATACCTTTGCTTTAAGAACTGAGTGTTATCAGTCCTACTGAAATTGGTATTGATGGCCAAAAAAAGCTATTCTCCACTATGGTCAAAAAGCTATTCTCTGTATGTTAATTACAACTGAATTTAGAAAAGTTTAATTAAAGTTTTGAAAATTCACATAAAAGTAGGAATCTGAGGTTAGAAATATTTTTTTGATTGATATCAAATATTTCTAAGGAACTGTTTATTTACATACTTTCACAGCATTAGATTCTTTGCAGATTATCAATACATTGTCATTTACACAGCTAACAAATCAGAAGACATTCAATTTCTGTTTCTAAAATAAAGCCTATCACCAATATACACTTTAGTATTGAGTGTATATATCACTCCATAACTGTTACAGAGTGCAGTTGAAAATGGCAGAATTTGAGAAGTACATCAACAATTCAACAGGAAGAGACAAACCTGGAGTGCCTTTGTCCCTAACAGTGTATTTTAAAATCATGTTAGGAAAAAAAAGTAACTGTTATTTTCAGGTAAATATATATTTCCTCCTACAATGCATCAAATTAATAGTAAAACTTCAATAATTCATAAATAATTCAATTTAAGACAGGTCAACTGCCCCCTGCCCCGCGATCACATGCTCACAAATACATGACACAATATGAGTTGAAATAGTAGAGTGCTGGGGCCTGTAAGACTTTTGGACTATCTCAGGATCTGAAGTCTCTTTAGGCTTAGATGTCTTCACACATTCTTCAGCATTTTATATGGCTGCTTATGTTTCTTCTCCCAAGAGCTTTTCTACCATCTCAACTGCACAGCTCTGTAAAGGACAACAGGTCTTTCTTCCTGGTGTCAACGGGAATGGTTTTTAGAAACAGGTATTTGCGGTACTTCTTAAAAATACCAGAAAATTCTGCTACAGTTTACAAGACTATTTTAATTCTCGTTATTCTGGCCTATGGAAAATGGTAAATTCAATTTCAAAAGTTTCAGTATCTTTGTGTTAAAGTGAACAGAGATAACAAGGTCTTTTGGAGCCTGGTCCCCCACACTCAGTTTGTGCTATTTCTTCTTTATACGATCTTAAAAGGAAGCATCAGAAAACACCTAAATGGAGGAGGTGCTGACAGACTGAAAACTTTAATTGAGACTCCTTTCCCACAGTGCCTCCCACACAAAGCTGCAGAGTTTAAAGATTTTAACAGCTTATAGGCATAACAGACAATTCTTTTTCCTTTGACCTCACTTAGTCCCTGATAACTTGTATTAAAACAGTAGTTTTCACCAAAAATTAACTCCTTGAGCCAAACAAAGCATTTAAGTTTACTTCTACTGGGAGAGGTATCTAATATACCACTGCTACTCCTCCATTTCCAGTGTCTTAGGAAGTGAAGGACAAACTACATTAACATCCTTCTCATATTTAGCACACATAAGCACTGGCCAGTATCTGCAGAGGGGAGTTTTCTCCACTACCTCCCTGGCCTTAGCAATAAAGTTATCCCTTACTCTATATTAAAATAAACATCTGCTGCAAAGCTGGAACAGCCAAAGAGAGAAACTTGCCCAGAAGCAGGTAACTTCTATGCCAACTTCTTCCATTCTGTCCCAGCTAAGAGTTTCCAAATACGCAAGAGCTTTCTCTAAAGCGCAAGTGCTCTGAGACACACTTCATCTACGCCTCTTCTGTGTGAGCACAGTCCTATCTTGTGTTCTTCAGCACTGGCCCATAACCCAGTGTGTTTTTATAGTGCTTAAGAAATCAGCAAGCCATTAGAAGTCTCAACTGCAAGCAAATTCCATTCTAAAAGACGTTTAGCACATATTTTGAAGATGTTCCCTTTAAGAGTACTGTAGAAAAGGATGTAAAAGTTGGCCCAGAGCCATGGAGTACCAGCAACTACCCATACTACTTATGGAAAAGTAAGAGTTACAGCAACATAGAGCTTTCCTAGGAAAACCAGAGTGGCCAGTTCCCCTGACTCCACCCTCCCTCCCAAATACTTATTATGTCAAGTAATATTCAAAGACAAATACAAATCTGAATTTCAACCAAACTAGTGTTTCAGCTAAACCAGGCCTCTGTCTTTGAACTCACAGGGTGTGCACCATTTTCTTAGCATATTAGAGGGAGACTGTGTGGGAAAAACATGAAATGCAAGAGCATCGTGGGAAAGATTAGTTTCACAAATGACATGGCTCCTCCCTGAAACCCATCTGGGAAGTCTGAGTAACTGGCTGGATGTCCCCAGTTACTCATTCACATTCAATCATATTTGAGGAATATCCGATTCATTCAAAATACCACAAATTACATCAACTAAAGCAAGTTATTTTGCTTGATCATGGCTTTTTCAAAGCATGCATTTTATGAGAAGCATATTTTTTAAATTCCCAATTTTTAATGCATGTTTTTTTAAAATAAGATTACGAAATAAGTATTTTAATTCAGGACAGTTTTTTTAGTTACACCAAATTCTACTGCTGAGACCTTAGGTTTATGACAGTCTCAGCAAAACCCCCTCCAAACTTCATTGAGCCACTTTATAGAGATATAGACATTCTGTTATCATTTTGAATTCTAAAATTCCATCTTTCCTAGATCTCCAGTTACCTTTCATAAGCAGTCAGTTCACAGAGTAAGTTTATTATTCCACCAAATGCAGTAATGCATTCCCCCTGTGCCAAAAAATTAATATTCTATATTTTGGTTTTCCCAGAAAAATGGTAAAATGGTTATCAATATTTGATAACCCCGGATCTATTTTAAAAGCTTTGGCAGGGCATCATTATGCACTCTTCCCTTCATAAAGATAATAATCTAAGGACTGTCCTTCTATTTCAGGAAGGGTTGCTAAGGAAACCGACTACCATCTACCATTAGGTCCAAGAGTCTAGCAAGGTTTTTCTCAGGAAAAACAGACCAACAATTACAAAACTGGTTTGTTTTTTTAAAAAAAAAAAAAAAAAAAAAATCAAGGCAGAATTACTACATACTCAACACACATCATGTGCAAGAAATATATATTCACTAAGGCATTCCCCTTTCCCTCCTAAACAACATTATTTTCCTTTCATAATGAAATAAGCAGAAGCATTTAACCCATCATTAAAGCAAAAGTTTGAGTTTTTTCCACTTCTAGAGCCAGTACGGGATTTAGATTTGCCCTTTGAGAAAAGGCAGTAGACAGCTCTGTTAAGCAGCAGTTCCCTGAAATAACGCCCTGGCTTTGTGTGCACAAAATCATTACAGACCTACTTACCGAATTACCTTACATACAGTAACTAAATCTGGCTCAATAAATTCAAATTTGTATACTTCATTTAGAGTTTCTGGTATTGGGAGTTTATGTCACAATCCATTTTACTACTGAACAATTATATTCCACTGTAACAGATCTGAGGATTTACCCAAATTAAAGTGGTGTTATTTGTAAAATTAATGTCTACAATAGTTCTGCAACAAGTTTTTTTTGGCTTAAATGAAACTTACTCCAAATTTCAGTAAAGTCTCTATACTGATGACATAGCAGGCAAAACACATGAGTCTGAACAAAATATCTGTATGTTAAAGTAACTTTGCCTCAGTTTCATTAAAGGTAATCAGTCATCATTTGAAAATTAGAATGCTAATACCTTAATATTGTATTTTACCAGAAGCATTTTGGAAAACAAAAATCTTAAGATTATTAATAATACCTCTGGAAGTCAACACTGCCATAAATATATACATATCTATGTATCTTCTAAATTGTAAAGCAAAGTTTACTGCTGAACTGTCTTAATATACATGGCCCAATCCTATTATACTTCTAAGACAATCCTGTTAAGATTTTAATAAAATATTAACATTAACACAATGTACCTTATCTTTACTAACACTATAATTAAATGACTTGAACACCAATGGAAACCCTGTACATCTCAGAGGTAAAGTTATAAATTCAAAAGATAATAATGAGAAGGGAATAGAAATGTAAATTAAAGGACAAACCAAACAAAGATAAATTAGTAGTTTAAAAAAATAAAAACAAAACTTGAACAGGTGACTATTGCATTTAAGATGAACTTGCCTTCTTAAAAAAGATTTTCCTGAAAACTTACAAGCAAGGCTCATAGGCTAAAAGCTTATCTAGTTTTATGTGACTGCATCAACCCAACAAAGGAGTTTACATCTCTCTATACATCCCACCTCACTTATAAACCAGAACAACCTGATTAAATTGCTTTTACTCACCAATTTGAGAAACAAATAAGTACGAACAGTAGTTTTATTATTAAAACTTAGTGTATTTTGTAAGTTGAACCCCCACTAAATAACTAACTGGAGTCATGAGGGGTAAGTGGAAGTTAGGAGTTAACACATTCCAGATGGGTGCTGCCACTGGTTCTCACATGCTCCATGGGACACACTGGTTGTCCATCCACTCCACTAGATACAGAACCATGTTACCACAGATCTCCCTAAGCAGCTATTCTCACCTTGAGATCCTCCCTCTGTTGCTGGTCAACCTTTAGTAGGGGAAAAATCTCTGCCCTCTGCCTCAATAAGATGACCCTGAAAACTCAAGAGGCAACCAGACACCTGCTTTTCATAGGAACATATAAAGGAAAAGGAAGAAACATGATGCTTCCTGGCTTTAAAGACGATGTTAAACATATAAGAATAGCATAACACTGGTGAGGTCAGGCTGTCAGGAATCTACATTGCTCTCGGCAGAGTTTAATTTTGAAAGTGATAGTGTTAGCTTCATCTCACAATTATCAGGCATTTTCATTGGTGGCTGCCAGATGCAGGGTAGTAATAGTATTAAAAAAGCTGACTTTCAGCAGTGGTCTACTTATAAATCAAAGCCACAAAATAAGACAAGCATCCAAAGTATTATCAGTGGGCAACACAGAAGCAACAATGTGCTCTGAAATATTACATTAAATGCTATTTGCAGGAATTGATTCAGACTATGACTTCTGTGAACAATGAAGGTCACAACAAATGTTAAAAACATGTATAATTCCCCCAACTCTACAGTTCAAAAACTGCAGTCAAATACATAAGTATGCTTTGCCCTGGATCAACGGCAACGACTAGCTACACCCATAGCAACACTGCCTGATAGTGAAGGCTTTGGGAAGTTAGCATGGAGTTCTAGGGGCTCATTACAGGAAGGCTGAACAAGCCTGTGATTAGTAAAAAGAGACAGGAATTAAAGAGAGCAGTAACCTCAGCTAAACACAGGAGGGAAGCTGCCCTGTCTGCACAAATGCTTGCCTCCAGCCTTTAGTAAATAAGGCCAACATCAATATTAATGTGATCAGTCATTCAGTATTTTGTAATTTTACCCCTTAAATAAGTTTGCCATACTGTAGTCTTGCAGTCGGACGGTTAACTTTACTCTGTGGAACAGGAGGAAAGGGTCAATGGTTTTCACAGAGAGCAGGCAGGTGATATGGCAGCAACAAGCACTAAGACTCTTGAAGTTGCTGACAAACACAGAGCAGTAGTTGATGCCACTGTTAGCCAAATCCTCATATGGAATCTACACCCAAATTCAGTTATGAGAAAGTTGGGTTACAGGTTTCATTGCCTTCAGTCTTGTGCTTCTCATCCCAAGCTTTCCTCTTTGTTTTCATTTCTTGATCAGCCACATCTAGGCTGAATGTCTGACAGCAGTAATATTTCTCTCAGGTGGAGTGGTAAGTAGAATACACAACAAAAAGACTGATTACATCATATAGTCAGTAGAGACAGGCCTATGCTAGTTAAGGAGGGTGCATTAAATACGATTTTAAAATTTAAATCCAGTTTTCCACCATTATGCTAATCCACTTAAGGCTTGAAGTCCTCCAATTTTTCTTCACTACTTCCTTCAATGACAGAAGGTTCATCTCCCTTTATCTGCCTCTTTACTGTTTCCCTCCCCAGGTACATATTCTAGCTTTGGCAGAATAAACCAACATAGAACTGAAACTTAATTTATATACCTATACTTGTTATATTCACTAGGAGTAAAATATGCCTTCAAATTATATGAAATGGGTAGAAAAAATAAACTAAAATGAATAAATTAAGTAATTTCATTCAGTATCTCAAGTGTATGAGAGCAGGACTTTATGCCAAAACCTAAGTCTTACTGCTGAACAGAATACATGAAAAAGTAATTTATCAACCTGTTATGAAATTCTGTGGTAACCTGCTTCCAAGTTCAGTGTATTTTCTTGAAGGAGCTGTAAAACACAAGGTATTTTTCATAATCTGGATTGGTTTATTTTTTCACATTCAGGCGGGATATTCAAGTAACACATTCAGCCTAAAGGACTATTTTGCCCATGATAAACTTCTTACATCCTAATATACAATATTCAATACTGTAAAACATCTTGGACAAGGATAGATTTTTATCCAACTAACCTCCTAGTAAAATTATAAAAAATAGCTGAATCTGAATATATCTTTCCATAAAGTTCTGTAGAAGATGTTAATAACACACTTCCTTTCCCCTGCATTTCACTGATGTAACTGCAGAGAAAATTGAATTCTGACATGTAGATTTTATTAGGAATACAGGACTAGCATTTTTAACTATGGGTATTCTCATCCCTCCTCACGACTTAGGCAGATGCATCCAATTAATGATGAATCATTCTACATAAATTTCCTGTTTAGAGCATGCAGGCAATACCAACATAACAACCTGCAGAGCTCAAAATGGGGAACAGAAACTCACTTGGTCACACACCATCATTTTTGTTTATAGACTCCAAAAAGGTGTTTTAAGTGTGTGGGGGGGTGCGGGTGTTGCAAGAAATTGTTCACTTCAGATTCCTAGATGAACTATCATTACGCTTTTTTGAAGAAACTACACTACTGTGAGCAGATAGAGATGTATATGCTACACATTGTATACAATATACAACTAGAGAGCAGTACTAGAATTAAGGAAAATTTGATTTATCATTATCCTAAGCACTCCTCAGCATATTTGTAATACAATCATGTGTGAAGGACATTAAGGATATTTTGATCACTAAGCACCAGGCCATTTAAGAACAGTTGTTCAGCTGTTCTTTTGTACCATTTTACTCACTGAAAGCTGGGCCACAATTCCACAGAAGGTGCTGAAAGAGATAAGAATGAACTAGACAAACAACCTGGTTCTGTTTATCCAAACTGCATCTTCAGAATAACTGGAGCGAAGTGCCTTCCAGTGTCAAAGTGAAATAAAGTCAGAAGAATATCTGCCTGTATCTTCAACTGAAAATTTTGGTCAAGTTCTACTTTCTGAAGTGGAGAGTCTATTCTGAGTCTACCTAATTTGTTGATTAATTTTTGCCTTCCCTGAAGTTTTTATTTTTTCTCTTTCAGGAATTGTCACATCTGCAGGAGCCTATTGCCCACATACTGCTGGATCAAGCTATAATGTTCTAGTTTCTGATCTGTCCTATGGAAGCCTGTGGAGCTCCAAACTCTGAAAGTTCATAGACATTTCAAAGGTCCTTCTGTTCTTCCTCAAACGCTCTCCTCTGGAAGCTCTGCAGTTGAAAAGACTAACACTATGAAGGAAACTGATCACAGGTAACCCTCCTTTTTTTTTTAATTATGACTGATAGAAGGGAGCAACTTTTTCATGCTTTCAGATACAAACTTTACATTTCAGTGGTCATATCTGAAGTTTGTTGCTGTTTGGTTTTTTTTTTTTAAATAAACAAACAAACAAAAAAACAAAACCAGGAAACCTTTTTGGTGCCATAGATATAAAAAAGGTTCCCCATAAAAGGGAACAAAATCCGATATGCTACTAAATATAATACTTTATTTTAAAATAACTGATGTTCTCACAAAGATTTTTGAAAAACAGTTTGGTATGTAGTTTCGTTTCTCTCATCTTGAAAATTGCTGAATAGCCTAGTATAAACTTCCACAGAATGTGGCCATCATTTAAACACTGCACTGAAAATATTTCAGTTCCCCTGAATTTGTATCACTCTTCATAGATTTTTACTTCAGCTTTCAGAGTTAGAATTGCAGTGACAGGAATCTTACAAGCATTTTTAAAGGTATGCAGGAGTGCAGCACTATTTGATTTGTAAGAATGGTAAACAGCTATAAGCAAAGACTGCTTTTTTGGCTATCACTTTCTTCCTGGTCTTAGGGAGTAATTTTTTGTACAAGCTCATTGTTCTCGATCAGGCACTGTAAAGTGTACACTTAAACAAAACACTCTCCAGTGCAGGGGGCAAGTTGTTTTTTCCTCCAGTCTGGCTCACCAACTGTTAAGATTTTAAGGCTTTTAACCTTCAATGGAGAAACTACTTTGAATTTTATTATAAGATCATTTTCATTGCTGGGGTTTTAAAGGACACAACTGGAAACACTCCAGACCATATAATAAATAAAACCAACACAATGAAGGTAACTAGGTCTTTCAGAAGTTTGTAAGGACTCCAGGAGATGAGCAGTTGATTTTTTTCAAGCTGAGCAAAGAGAAGCATGAAATGAACTTCAGTTTGCAACAAACTAGTGAGACATGTAAGAAAGAACATGTCCCATCTTAGTATTACTTAATTCTGGGATTGACAAGGCATTTTAACAGCAAAGAGGAAGATCCTGCAATGGAGAAAAGCCTCAAATGTAAAGTGATCAGAGGCACCAATTTTTTTAAGTGATGACAATTTTAGAAGTCTACACATGCCAGAATGTAGTTTCTATTTTAAAGCACTACAGTCTATTGTAACTGAGTGGAATAAAATTCCATTGATTCTTTAGAAAATAAATTTAAGAAAATTCTTAGAAAACAACAAGTAGAAAGCTTGCTACTAGCTCTAGTGATAAACTTATTAGTTTTCACTCTAAGCAAAGGAAATGGAACAATATTAAGGTGAATGAATTTAGATGTAGATCAAAAAATGAAGGATTATGCTGCCAGGGAGTGAAGGATTATTATCACTTACCTCCCTCATCCAGAAGCTTCCCACTCAGGGGCTGGGATGTATCTGAAGAGTAACATGTAATGGAAATTTGTAGCATTAAATTAACTGCAGCTGATTGGAAGCACCTGATGGAGAAGAGGTGAGAATACCTGCTGTTTTAGAAGTGTGAATAGGATCATCCCCAAATCTGACTTTCTGGTCTTCTGCCCTGACATTAACTATTAAGGTTAAAATTTGTCTGAACACTGGAAAAAATACTATAGTAGTCAGTTACAATAAGCTACTGGAGAGTAGTTTTCCAGACCAATAAAAAGAAAAAAGGCTTGAGTTATGGTTTTTAACTGAAACCATAGCCTCACGACACAAGTAGTCAAATAACCAGGCAATACACTTAGCATCCAAAGGAGATACAAGTTTTCACTGATCGGTACGGTGACACAGCCAAAAAACCCAAAACAATGCACACCCTATCATCTCCTCAGCAGACTATTTAAATACATAAGTCAAAGCTACAAAAACCAAAATCTTACCTAGTAAGTGTGTACTCCCTGAGTCCTGAATGCAGGTTCATGGCGGAAAAAGTACCTATGCATCCACGCAATCGTTTATCTCGACCAATCTTCCACGTTACAAACAGTGGGCTGTTTTAGGGAAGAAAAAAAGACATGATCACAGAAGCAATATTGATAGTGTGGAATTTCAGCAATAGTGCCCTTCCATTTGGGGCAATGGGGAGCCAAATCTCTAAAATAACTACCTGAGCAGCCAGTTTTTAGAAATGTCCTTTGCAATTCTTTTGACTCTTCTTGAAACACTGCTCATACGGTATAATAGAACATAAGATTACTAATAGTTAATGGACAGAATGTAACTGCTTGGTAACAGACATGATATGCTCAGAGGTCCTCACTGTTACCATTAGCCTTCTCCTGTGGTTGGGAAAAGCCTCCCCCGAGACATGTGTACATAAGGAACCCTTCACAGATGGGAAAAACACCCCTGACACACTAACCACCCCTGCACCTGAACACAAATATTCTGGTTATTAACACTGCTGCGAGAAACCACCAGAAATCCTTGGAAGACAAAATTCGGGACCACTCTCCAAACGTAAAGAACTGCCTAAGGAAAGGATATTTTCTCCAGGAATCCCAAGGGAGTATTTAAGAATCTCAGAAATGACCAGGAGTGGAGCAAAGTCTCTAGTAAGTTGAACATGTCTCAGTTATACAAATACTTCTACTGTCAAACAACTTGGTACCAATCTATACACTAAGTTCACAAGAAAGAGAGAAACCATACAACTTTTTGGGACCAAAGTTTTCCTTGCAGTTCTAGAGCACTGCATCAATACACAAGCAACAGAAAACTACACAAACTTGAATTTCTCAAGGGAGTGGCAGTGCACATGGCTCCTGGATACCCCGTCCTCTGAACTCAAAGCTTTCTAATCCTGAGAGGACATATAGAGAAAAGTAAATAAAATTTACTCTTTTTACAGAAAGGACACAAATCAAAGTGGATTACACAAACAAGAGTGTGCTTTCCCTTACAGTTAGGCTTAAAATAATAATAATAATAAGGCATTTCAGTTAAACAACTTGACACAGAGTACTCTTGGTCACAAACAGGTTCACATTTCTACAGAACAAGCAAGCCCACCCCCGCAACTGAGGAGTGCCTCCCCCTTAAATCCTGAAGTAAATCTGGTTAATTTTTGTGGAAAGTCATAGGCCATTCAGGCATAAGTATGTGTCATTCCTGATACGAAGACCACAGCCACACTGTACTGAAGCTGGCAGAAGCAAGGTGCATCTCTGACATTTAGAGAACCTGTGATCACCACACACACACTTAAGGATGCGCAACTGATTTCTCTCCAAAGCTTTTGATCAGACACTGCTCTTCAGCACTATACATACATATAAACCATGATGCTAAATTCACCTGTTCTTCTTTAGAGCTGTTTCCGACACAGTGTCCTTACTATATAGTCCATAGCCATTGCTATGAAGATCCAGAAGTCTAATGTGAGGTAACCCACCTCAGGCTAGCATCCGAGCAGCAGACTACAAAGCAAACATAATTACCACACGTGCCTTTAAGGAGGGGAGCAGATCCAGAAACACAGAAACAGTCAGAAATTCACAAAAAGTCTAGTTGGCTGCTTCAAAAAATAATCATCATCTTCTCTTACTACTCTCAGCTGCAAATAATGAGCAGATTTACAACAGCTCTGTAAGATTAACAACTTTGCACTGCAAGACAACCTCGTCTTGTCTGACTCCTCATCTGGAGGATCAGTAAAAATGTAATCTGCAAGTTTGTATTTTGTGAAACAGAACCTCCCTTTCTAGCTAGGCCGAGATGCTTAAAATGTCCCAAGGCTAAGAGTGATATTAATGAGCTGATCAGTCACTGCACAACGGCATGAATCACTGCACAGCGTAACGGATGGATGTAACTGTACTGGGGGGATATACATACATATGTGTGCGGTTTTGGACTCTCGAGGAATAGTCCCTATTCCTGTTCTCCTTCCATCCCATTTGCTTGGGCTGGTGTAGCACAAGATACTCATCATGTGACGGCAGAAAAGGATATGCCTCAGTCTTTACAGCACCGATGCAGCAACATCCAGTCCTCTCAACTTTCCAAACCTGTAGTTAGCGCCTGCTGGTAGAGCAACTTCCTCCTTATTTGATAAACTGGACGAGTTCCCTTCTTTCAATGGTGATGAATAGAAGAGGAAGCTGAAGTCATATCTTTCTTTTGGATTTGGATTTCCTTTTATTTCTTTTTGCCCTCTCTGCTCTCTCCACCCCCCACCCCCACCCCTCGCTTTTTTCAAAAAAAGTCATTTGATAAAAACTGAAGAGCATAAAGCCAAAAATGACTCCTACCTAACATTAGTAGAACACAGGTAATGACACTATTCTCCATTCAGATCAACAAGTAGCATTTTACTAACATTTTCAAGAAAGGTATTCCAGTTCCCCTACAAAAGTGTTAGATCACAATGGCACTGAAGACACTCTCTCCCCTTGTACAGAAACAAGCCTGAATAAGATTCAGATAGGACTTTAGGATTATTATCTTGACCTTTATCTTTGGATTATGAGATTTAATAGCTGTAATACACTTAGTGGAGAGCTGTAATTCAAGGAAACATAGACGCTGTCAGGGTGATGGAGCCCTGGGACAGGCTGCCCAGAAAGGTGTGGAGTCTCCATCTCTGGAGATGTTCAAACCCCACCTGGACGCCTTCCTGTGCAACCTGGTGTAGGCAACTTACTTTGGCAGGGGGACTGGACTGGATGATCTCCTGAGGTCCCTTCCAACCCCTACCATTCTGGGATTCTGTGATTTACTTTCTTGAAGAAAATGTCCAGAGACCATCACTGAATGTCAAATAGATTACTGAAACATTTGCATATGCTTTGAAGGTCCTTATCAATGAGTAGTAACAGAAAAAGTAAAGGTTCTATATATATATTTTTGTACTAGTGGTAGTAGTAATATAAACATACCAATCAGACTAAATTTAAACCTCTATCCATTGGGTAAATTAACCACCACTGGTGCTATACATCACAAAATCTGACTAGAGATGTTTTTCCAACCTTTCAGCTTCTGTATTCCCCCACGCTTGCCTCCTTGTTCCCCAGGAGCCACTAAAGGTATAAGCATGTCTACACAGAAGATATAAACCCACTGAACAGAATTAGTTTTCTTAATTACCATCACAGATGTCTTTAAAGTGTAATATGGACCAAAGGTGCAGAGCAGTCAGTGACCCAAGAGGATTCTAACTCTTAAGATTTGAGAAATAAGGCTGAAGGGGACCTTCGGGGCTCCTGCTAGCATAAGGAATAATTCTATTGTATAATTCTGTTCATAAATGATCCACATTCTCCATCTTAAAAATTACTAGAAATAATGGGGACAAAACCCCCAAACTGAAAAAAATAGAAGGTTGCCTCAAAACCTCACTGAAGTTCCAAACCTCTGGAAACATTCTGATTTCCTGCCGAAATGTTTTCCCAGTCAGCTTGTATCTAGCTATTCTTGTGCCAACATTGTCCTTTAGTTTAAATAGTTCTCTTCCCTTCCTGGTTATTATTCCCCAAAGTATTTATAGAAATAATTCATATGCCTCTTCAGAATTCACTTTGCTGAGCTAAATGGGTTGTGTTCATTCAGTTTCCTCTCAAAGGGGATCTTTCCATTCTGACCATCACAGCTCTTCTCTACATCTTTTTCTAGTTTAAATTCACCTTCTTCAACGCCAGTGTCCAGAACTGTCTGCAGAATTACAGAGGTGGCTCTTGCACCTGCACTAATGCTTCTGTCTCTGAACTAGAAACACTGACTGCTACATTTTAGGATTGTCTCAGTCTAATGTAAAGTCCAAGTCTCCATTCAAAACCCTGCAGAGCATTTCTAAGTCTTTCTAGTCTTACACAGAACCCAGACAAGATATGCAGAGAAAAGAATTTGTTTCTTTCTAATGATGTTCTTTTGCTTTTTATTGGCATCCCTGGTTCCAGCTGTTTGCCTATCTTCTCCAAGCCTGCAATGCTTTTCTTGTGTTTTAAAGCCAATAACCCACAAATAAACTTGCCATCTAACATAACTGCAAATCTGAGAGCTGAGGCTAAGTGCCAAACTCCACAGATATCAATGTCAAGAACAGCTAAGTAAATATGTACATTTTCAACTTGGAAAAAATCCTTTTTTTAAAAAAAATCCTTTAAAAAAAATCCAATTAATCTATTATCTGTTTTTCTTAGAATAAAATGGGGTTTTTTTGAGCAACACAATGTTAGACCTAAAATGGAAATTTGCACCTCCGAGCACTTGAAAGAAAACAGAAGCAAACAACAGAAGAGAAAATCTTCAGTAAAAAGCAGAAGAGGTGGCAGATGTGATGCTAGGAGCCCCTTTTGTCCAATGACATCCAGCAAGGATCTGCACTGCATGCTGAAGATCCGAGTCCTCTTTTTGTCTCAAGAAGTGTGAACCCACACATCCCACAAGAGTGGGAGAGCATACTGGGGTGGAGCGTGCTCACCTTTCTGACTCTGGCTCCCTCTCAATCCACTATGAAAGCTGGGGGGCCGTGGGTGGAGGGTGTTGTTTGGTTTAAAAAATAAAAAAAATCCACCAAACCAGATGCTGCGCTTCCCTGGGAGGGCTCTAAGAATCAGCTTCCAGTAGCTCTCTTACTCAGTTTAGGATGACGCATCTTATTAAAAAGCAAAACAGCTCCAAGCTTGAGATTGAGCCCTCTTGAACCAAGAGACTTGGAAATTTATTTGTCTGATGGGTTATCCAGCTTCTCATTGTGGTGCCAGGAACCTCAGACATACCCTGCTGACAGTGTTAACAACAGGAGTGAGCAGAGCACCTTGAATACTCAGTAGCTGAAAGTTAGTGGAAAATGTTTCAAACTGTACAGAAGCAGAAGGGACCAAATCCAGACCCTTAGAAGCATCTGTAAATACCTTGGTAATTCTTTTTTTCATAAGGGTCTGTATTTTGTGATTTTTTGTTTGTGAGCCAAACACTGAAAAAATATTGCCACCTAAAGCTACTTACAGGTGCCACAGCAAATTCACAAGTGACCTGAAGACTATAAACTTTCCATCCAGCCATTGCCTAATTTACTATTTATTGAAAAGTCTTGCCCAGCTCTAATCTGAGTAACAGGCAACTGCTTCAGTTATTTGGTATAGAGATTGTCCAGGAAAACCAGCTGATTATTTCTATTGTTTTTCCCTACTTTCAGTTGCAAAACTGAACTAGACAGCTGCAACAGAGTAAGAGTTTAATATTGCTTCCTTATATACAATTGCTGTCATCAAAAGGGGCGTACATACATAGTCTGTCTCCCTGACAGACTGGTGAAATACATGCATGTGTCCATCACTCTGAACACTGCCCTTAAAGGCTAGCCAGAAAATGTGTGGCTGAAGGACAGGAGCATGGGTCACCCGATCAGAGTTCTGCCCCATGTGTCACTTCAGCTACTATTACACTATTTTCATTAATGAAAAAAACTAGGACAGCCCTGTACTTCACTTGAGCATTGATCTGTTACAACTTCTGGAGAACTGGAGCACTTCACAGGAAGGTCACAAGGTATAAACCTATATAAACATTGAAAGAAAATATCAAAATAGTCTCTTATACACCATGCTTACCAGTGCCCTAAGCATATTTCTTGTTAATGTTTTACAATCAAAATCACCTAAAACAATTCTTGACCTGCTTGCTATATGTTACTGAAAATATTTGCACTGAAAGCAAGAGTGTGCAAACAATTTTAGTCATCAGTCAGCTATCACAGTAAGAGTCAGCATGCCAATAGCTTACACTGACATCACGCAGAAAGCAATGTTAAAAATATCTTCTTTTAATATAAAGCAGCACTGGATACAAGCTGCTTTTTATTTACCAGTACATTTAATAAAAAAAGTGAAGGGATTCTTTAAGTTGGGGTGAAGACGGCAAGAAGTGTGAATACATTGATCTTTTTCTGGTACCATCAGAATCAGCATGAAATGTTTTTCTTCCTTATTATGGCTAGGGAGAAAAAGAAAGGGGGGGAAGGTGGGAAGAATAGGGGAAAGGGTAACAGAGCAAGACTATTCCTCTACTTTTCTAAAAGATGAGTGAGAACTTTTTTTGTTTCACTTGAAGACTTCCAAGTAATAAAAAAAACTTGTAGGACTTTGAAGTCAAAAGGATTAAACTTGATGAACTGAGAGGTAAAATGATATTTAGATAGACATTTTAATTCTAATTATTTAGCCCACCATCTTTTGTAACCAGAGAAGGGAAGAAAGTCTCTTCAGCTCTAATGTTGCTCGACATCCAGGGCTGTAGGATCAGACACTTTAAAAAGTCAAAACCCTCATCCCTTTGTAAGACCACAGTGTTTCCACTTCAACTCTGAGGATTTCAAAGCTACAACATGCCCAGAAAGTACTTGAAACAAGCAAAGTTGCAACGGTAGTGTTTTCCTTTTTGTTTTACACAAGTGAACAAGCTATTGTTCCTAAATTCTAGAAATTTTAACATTGATATTTTTTAACATAAAGCTTATTTTATTCTCTGGGATCATGCTACCTCTTCAAATAATGCTAAACCCTCATGTAACACTGTTCCAAAACTAGAAGCATCTGGAGAAAGAGAAGTTTAACATTAGAACACTGTGATCCCTCACACAAGCAATGCCAGCCTTACTCAGAATCACAGAAAGCAGCCTCCTTGCTAACTCATGCACTCTAAACTTTGTTATACTCCAGGCTGAGGCATTTCCAGATGTCACAATTCAGTGAGCTAATTCGTATTACTCAATACGAGAGAACAGAGCTTAGTAATGAAGGAGACGGGAACACGTACGCTGATAGCTTTATCAAGGACATCTGTGCCTACGCTCTGAGGCACGGGACAGCAGCAGACAGGTTGCAAGTATCTAATTTGTGATAAAAGGGGAACCTTGATGGACGATATTAAGGAGCTGGTCAACAACAACAGAAAAAGCTGGTGAGTGTCTCTCTGCAACAGTCATACAAGCACATAATGTGGTGCAAGGACATTTCACCTTACCAGGTAAGTTCCAGAAAAAAATCTGGTAAGACACAAGAAAGTCAAGAACACAAGAAAGTCAAGTTCATGAACCTCCAAAGGTTCATGAGGGAGGGAGAATATTAACACCCCATCCCCCAAATTTATAAAGACAGAATTGGATAAATGTAGACAATTAATATGTAAGACTTTCAGGAAGACAAGAGAAGCAAGAAAATGAAGAAAAAGTCAGGAAAGGAAAGGAAAAAGCTCCTCACAGGAAAGGAAATTTCCTCCAAGGAAACGGGCACAAGTGCACAAAAGAAAAACAATCACAGTAATAGATCCACTTGGAGAAATTGGAAATAAATCAGTTTATTGAAAAGAATCACAAAAAACCAGCAAAGCACACAAAAAGAGGCACAATTAAGACAATTTTGCAATATGACATATGAATATTAATGAGTGTAAAGGAAAAACAGCTACCATTTATGAGAAGACAGACAGACAAGGAAATTGTTGGCCAGCTACTTAACTTGGAGACTTAGGGAAACATCCGGCAACAGAAGATGCTAAGAAACCCAAATGGTAAGAAACACGAACACTGGGACTGACTGCCTGGGAGGCCGTACAGCTGCCATCATGAGCGCATCCTCAAAGGCCTCCAAAACCAGGGCAGTGTCAGGAATATTGTTAATATATTTGATTCCGCCTTTTAACAAGAGACAGACCAAATGGCCTCCTGATGTTTACTGCAGACCCATTTTCTGATCTTGTATGATACAACATAAGAAAACAAAGGCACAATTCACACACAAAACTATCTGTTAAATTGTGGAAGAGACAATTGTCATTACAAACCTCCAGGATCAGAAAAAAGCCACCAAAGGAAAAAAACATTCATCTCACACTTCTCCGTGTTTCCCTCTATGTAGCAGTATGACAGAATTGAGTACAGAAAGAGAGATATGTAACATTAATCATATTCTAAAGATCAGAAAACATTAATTTATTTACTGCTTCAAAGAATGTAAGACCAAGTAGCTTCAGCAAGGTTCAGGATGCTATTCAACATTTACTTGAGTGCATAAACACTTTCTGAATAAAAAAAAAAAAAAAGCCAGTTTCTTCAGCAACTTGTCTGCAAGTTCAAAGGGGGCTCTGAAATGAAAATTTAGAGAAGCCCATGGATGATATTTTTCCTATTCTGAAAGCCAATATAAAGAGCCTTTTGGTGGAAGGGTAAATATAACTTTTCTTCTAGAATTAGCTCACCTTAAAGACTTTAGTTTTTCCTTCAGCCTGGTTAGCCTAGATGCAAACAACAACAACAAAAAAATCTAGTTTTTCCACTACAGTGCCACCTAACACATATTTTGACAAGGTAAAAAAGCACTACTTGCTTGACTACTTTTACACAACTGGAAAAAGAATTAATCAGCTACTAAGTAAAGTGCCTGAAATCCATTACGTTCATATACACAAACCCTCCAGCTTACTAGGATAATGACTTCATCTAGCAAAATTCATAAAGACTGGAACACGTCTAAAAAAACCATAGATATCCCTGAACAGGACGAAATTTATTCTGTGATAACATTCTTCTTCCCTGTGGGAAATACACTGAGATTCTTAAAAACGGTCTATATCGCAGTACTCCTTCAACACATTCAGTCAATGAAGAAGGTTCATTATTGCCAATACATGATGATCCAAAGGCAATTACCACAATCTACTGGCTTCAGAAGCTGGAAGTGAGATCTGCAATTTTTTAATTTAAAATACTATATAATTACTGAAAAAGTTACTAAATACTTCTGAGCATATTCATTCAGTTATTCTCAGGACTAAATGACCAAATGAGCAACTGTTCCAACTACTATATCTCAGAAACAAACATTTAGAGATTTCTTTCTTTACCCATAAAACAGATTTAGCCTATTTGGTGGTTTTCCTGAAATCATTACATGCCCAGAGACATCAGCCTCACAATCGAAACCTGAGCTGCCAGGTGTGAATTTGTTAGCAAGTTCTGCTTATCTAAGCAGCTAATCTTAAGGAAGGTTAGAAAGTAGCTACTATTTTAAGAAAATCCAGTATAAACAACTGCATAATTAGGGTTAAAAAGAAAAGGACTGCTTCCTTGTAGGTCATTCTCTAAAGTCAACCTACAACACCATAATTAAGATTTCATTCAGTATATCAAAATTCATTTTTAAAATGGACATAAATTCACAAATGGAGCCAGATGATGTGGCTGTTCATTCAACTGCAGGACCAATTCTTGTATGCTACATTAGAGCAGCTGAGGCAACTTGGGCAGCATTCCAGAAAAGAGAAGGTGAAAGTAACAGTGAACAAGGAGACAATGATGACTTTTAGATATGCCCAGATTGGACACTCAGACAGACACTACTCTGTATTTACAAAGTCATTCTTTTGCACCTTCTCCCTCCAGCTCTCACAAGACAATCCATCAACTTCACAAAACAAATTAAGTTTCTATGACATATGTTCTTAAGTCCGCTGTTCACTTTGATAAAATAAATATTTACAGGTAACAAAATCCAGAACTACTCAGAAATCACACAAGTTGGTTATGTAGCCTTATTTAGCATTCCTAAAAAAATATGTGAATATTTACAGTTTCTCAGAGAAACAAAATTGACAGCAAAAATTATGTTCTACACAAGCAGGGAATCATAGCTCAGGCCAAAATTGGTTTTACCACCTCTATATTCAAGATAGTTTTTAATGTTGCCAGCCTACAAGCGTGCTTGAAACTGAACACAAGGGCTTGCAGCACAACATAACTGCACTCTGAAGAAACAATCTTCAAAATCGTAACATCCTCAAATGGAGCTTCTCCTCAGGGCAGCACGGGTGGAAACGCCAGAGCACTTAGTCTGCAGCAGCACAGGGCACCTGGAAATTCCTCAGGATGGCACCTTCCTCACAGGTCATCTAATTACTAGCTTCATTGCTCAGGGTTACTGATGTATCTTTAAGTCTGTGTATCTTGCTTTAGGGTGAGACACTTGAATTTTCCTCTAAAATTGAATGTTTCTTCCCCGTATTCCAGCCTCAAGTGGGTATAAACTGAGTTTGTATGAGAGACTGATTTGTCTTGGTGCCTGCACAGACACACAGCTGAGTAAGCACACACCAACCAAGAGGACATACCGGTTAATCAGCTCATACTGCTTCAGATTACAATGCTTCAACAGTGCTCCAACTGCAGTTCTCCACCACAAACCCAAGATCACCTAGCAGGTTTATATCTCCATCAGCACATATCAGGTTTATACACCTGCATAGCTGCTACATCATTAAGTTAAATTAAGTTATCTAGAATTGAATATTTTCAAAAAATCAATCCCTAGTGTTGTACTTTAGCCACTAAAGTACATTTAGTGGCCAAAAACCACTTGTATTTCTAAGACATAAAGATCAAGTTTAAGTGAGTATCCAAAACAGATCCTATGCGGTTAGGCCAGAAAGGGTATAGGCATGGCTACATTTTTTAATTAAGATATTTTTTAATAGTTTATTTATTTTTAATCAAAATATTTTAAAATATTTAAAATATTTCTAGCCCATACAGCTGTGGACACAGCTTTCCCAGTATGACCCAAGTATTAGCCAATGCAATATCACAGGGTATTCCAGCACCTTGGCTGCCAACCTTGGCAACAGCAGTGTTAACACAGCCCTAATGTTTACTATTTCTTGTCAGAATCATGCAGGCAACAGGGAAACCATTAGTCATTTAAAATACTCTTTATAATGAAGAACAGTGGCACAAAGCCATCACCCACACAAAAGGAGGAGGGGAGGACATGATTTGAGAGCAGACATGAGGAAGAAAAAAGCAAGAAGTAAAATAGAAAATTCCTAGTTTCTCCAGAAGACCATGGAAGGGAAGGAACAGTGGGAAAAGAGAAGAGCTTTTTCACCTTACTCTGAACATTGAGTAGAACGAGTCTGCTAGTTTTAAATTTAAAAAGCTAACAACATAAAAAGGAACAGAATGAGACAAGGGGTTACATCCTCTTTAAAACAACAGCAGTTGTGCTGCCAGGGCTCCTAACCAGGGTATGAGCACAGTACTTTCTGTGATCATGCACAGCGTGATCCCCTGCTCTTCCACACGTACCTGACTAGTTCAGTTAGCCTTCTACCTTGTCAACGTCTGCTAATCCTATCCAAGTCCTGACCAGCAAGTCAAACGTGGGAACATGCTCCTCAAAACCAAACAAACATCTCTATTTCAATACCAAAAATCACTAAAAACAATAAATAAACAGCTTTGATTTTTAAAAAAGTCTTATTGTTTGATACATATTCTTCGCATATAGGGTGCCTAGAAGTCTGTCAGCACAGGCCTAGAGGGAGTGATGCAGCTTGAAGACAGACATCCCTCAGCTGCTTCCCAGGCGAGCGTGTTATCTGAGCAGTGCAGTGCCACAGTGTGAAAGCAGATAGGATGGCTCTGCACTTAGTTGATTCTGGCTCTTATTAAGCACTGTATCAGAAATTGCTGAACCATACAGCGCTTTGTAACAAAGCCACAACCACATAACACCCCTCTGATCAGCAGTAACAGCCTCCCACAACCTGAGATGTGACCAAGTATTACAGAATGGGAACAGATGACCAAAAATCACAATTTATTCAACGAACGCCCCAGAAATACAGCAGTAACAGGTGCTGTTGATCCTCCTCAAGGTAAAGGTGATGTAAAGCAGGTGTGAGTTTGTACTCACCAGTTCCCATCCCTCCAGCCCATGGCATTCCAGCCTCCTCGGCAGCCCAGCGTCAGAATGGCAGGGATGGAGACGCCAACGAAGCCCATCTCCATGCAGCTCCTTACGGGAAGTAGTAGGGCACTCATGTATCCTCAGTATCAAATACCATTTGGATTTATAAATTTTAAAAACAATTGTTTATTTCGGAGCTGACAGCTTAAGTGTGTACCCCTGCCTCGTTGCACTTCAAAATTAAGTCTTCTGCCCATTGTGCTTATTTCTGCATTTCATGTATTTTTATCCCTTGTTTCCCTCCACTTCCATCTGCTTTTCCATTTCTGACCTCTGTCCATCTTTTTCATGGTTTATCTATCTCCTTTTGTGACCAGCTTTTGAAAAGGGGGGAGATGAAATAAAGTAATAATACTCAAGTTAGTGCATTCCACATGCCCATTACAAGTCAGGGAGGGTTGAGGCCATTCTCCCTTAAATGGGTCGCTATTTGCTTTCATACATTCTGCAACCCTCATTTTGATTGAAACCTCTGGAGCATCCAGCATGTTCCCAAAAACTCAGTAAAAAGTTATGAGAAAGGGGATTTTGAACATTGGAATGCAAATATGAAGACTTAACTCCTCTTATCAAAATAATGCTTAATCTTTCAAGACGGTACACATGCTTATTAAACGCATCCAGAGTAAGGACTGTACCTCCAGATAAACTTTCGCTCTTATGTCACAAGCAACCAAGAAAAAGTGTCAACATATTGTAGGTTATTCAGACACCAAAATTTGTAACATTCAATAAAATCATATAACAATACGTATATTTACTTTATAAAACTGTTCACATTTATGCTCTGACCTACTTAAGCAAATTGTTTGTCCTCAATTGCACAATTATGAACCAGAGCAGAAAAATCAGACTTTATGAAGTTAATAAATCAATTCAGTGTCATTACAAATTATTAACATTATTACTCTAGAGTCTGCACTCACCTGATTATGACTTTCTATGGGACATACTTAAATATCTCCAAGAAATATAATTTTGTTTCCCAATACCTTTAATATTAGTCACACATTATACTTTTAATCAACTCCAATTAACTTCAAGATTATACACTGAAATGATTAATTCATTAACAAAAACTATTCACAAAACCTATTAAAGCAAAGCTGGTATTTTCTTCCTGGCTATTCCTACTTTTCTCATACCAAAGAAGACATTAAAGGATTTGATATTCCATATTGTAGCAGCAGACATACAAACCAGGAAAATACTGCATTTGATCCAATAAATAATTTCCATCAGGTAACTTTGGCTACACTTCAAGAGTTTAGAACTGGATAGGTCTCAGACAAAGTCACCTCCCCACCCAATTTTCAAAGAAAGTGAGCAACTTAAAACCACATGCTGTGCCCGTATCTAAAAATGAGCTCAAAATCCATGTACCCGATGTTCAAGTGTGGTCAACTTAACAAATTTCTTAACAAATTAACAAGCACTTAAAAAGACTAGCACTACTTTATCCTCCCCCAGCAATACTATGCAGTCTCCTCTCAAGGAGGAGCAAGTAGTCCTGAATTAGAGATACTAATCAGAGAAAAATATTTTAAAGGATGCAACACAGTCACCCTAAAAACATATAACTGGAAGCTTTGGAAGTCAAAGTTGAAACAATTTCAGTACCACCAAAGATCTCATGTATAGTTTATGATCATGCTACTCACAAATTGGAAATGAGACAAAATATTTCCAGGGAAAACATTTTCCTTTGAATAGTCTTTTTTTTTTTTTTTTTTTTTGCAATTCATGCCTTGAAAGTACTCAGCAGAACCCTTTCCTAAAATTCCATTAAGTAAAATAGATCCAAACCCAAATGTTTTAAGAACACCACAGCCAAAGTGTTTAAGAAAGCTGAAAGAGGTCCCCAGAACTTCAACCCCATAAAAGAATAGTGAAGACAATGCTAAAGAGATGAGATAAGGATAGCTCCAGCTCCTAGATTCTTTCCTTAGAAGTCACCAGTAAAAATGTGGCAAACGTTAGTTCTGAGGTGCTCATAAAATGTGTCCCCTTCTGTCGCTAACAGGACAATTCAGGCATAAAATCAGTTTTGAAAGTTGATAGAGAAAAAACATTCTCTAGGCACTAAAAGTCTGGGATTTTAGTGCCACAGCACCATTTCCATTCTTTTATGAGAGCAAGCAATTCCATGCTCACAAGTAGTTGCTTCATATTAAGTACAAACCAGGAGCCAGAGAATATTGTTTTGCATAGATTTCAGACAGCAGCTTAACACAGAACTCCTACCTTTAGAGTCTACACTGCTACCTTAAAAGAAAGTCTGTTCTCATTGCCAGCAAAGATACTAAATTTTTCCTTCTGATTATTTGACTGTTTTACCCAAACTAACAGTGACCATTAGCAATGGGGATGCTAGGTTTTCATGAATTGTTTTTTGTTCTGCTGAAATATGAAGCAGTTAGTCAAGACATCAGTAAAAACCAGGAGTTCTAGTTATTAAAAGGTCACACAAAATTTTATTAGAGCTATAACTGGGATTCTCCTGCTACAGCTAACTGTGAGACATGCTCTTGCAAAATATTAGACGAATGTGTAGAAGCATGCAGAAATATATGCAATTTGTTCTAGAAAATAACTTTGTTAAATTCATACACTTTATATGTACATAACACTAGATAGACAGTCATGAAGACATCCATTTAGACCTTTGAAATGCTTTTCATTAGTCGCCAAATGCACAATGCATGCTGAGATATAAGCACCTAGAGGCACAACATAAACAGCTGAACAAAAATATTTATGCCAATAACTGATAATTTGCCAAACCTGGGAGAAATTAACACAAGAGTTTTCTGCTTAAGTGGAACTTAGTTCAAAGGAACAAGAAATATTTAAAGAAACCTAAGAAAAAACTGGAACTACACAGGATTTTTTATAGCAGGAATATGTTGCAAAACTTATAGGTCAAGGTGTCAGCTGACAGGAGAGACTGCAATTCAAACATTCAAAACTATTCCTTTAAAAATCATTTATTTCATGTTGAAACTACATATTCTAAAGGTCCACAGTAGCTTGCAAGAGACTTGAAACACTAAGAACTACAAAATAACAAGATGCAGTAGAGTATACTTTAATATTTTTTAAAATGTGTAACTTTGAAAATGTAATAAACATTAGATTATTTTGGTTTCAAGAAGCTGACGATAATGTTGCAACATGAGCTAAACAAGCCTCAGCAGAATCTGAATTTGCCCTCTAATTCAGATTTCACTAACTCTACAGCTGGAATAAATTAATCTTTTGGATCACAAGAATTACTATTAAATCGATGCACTCTAGATTGCACTATCTGTATAGAACTCAGCCATGTAATTCAACCAATGACACAACGGTTCAAAGGCAGACTAAATACAGTGCTGGAATTAGAGCCAAATGGAATTTGTACTTTTGTCACAGAAAAGACGTGCTAAAGATAATGCTTTTAAGACTGACAAAGATGGTTCTGAATCACAGAGTTCTCCCTGGTTTGAAAATAATGTCTGCTACGGAGAGTGGATGTTTTTAAGTAAGAAAGACATCTATCAGTCAGTACAGGTATGAAACAGAGAGATGGTATGTCTTGAGACGAACTAGATGATCTTTCAACATCTTTCTACCCCTTAAATCACAAATGACTGCATAGATGGTTGAGTAACAGTGAAGTTCAGAGCTGTTGCTTAAATATAAACAGCCTCACCCAACCTTCCCATCCCCAGATAGATAGCCTCCTTTCTTGTTCTGGAACAAACATGTGATTGGGGAACTGGTCTGGTTAAAAATACATCTCTCTCCTTTTTGACAGTTTTACTTAGACCAAGTCTGTTTCTCTGTTCTGTTTCACTGTGCAGGAACATCAGCTCAAAAACAGAGGAAGAGGCAAAAGGAGCAGTGAAAAAGGGCAAAGGTGATGACTGCTTACATCTGCACGCCACAATAAGACATGCATGCAGTACAGCTTAAACAAAAGGGAACAGAAGTAAGATTTTTAAAGAAAGATAATTACTTTTATTAGACCAGTCTATATTGCTGGAAAAAGCAGAGGAGCTTTCAGACGTGTTGCTACTTTAACAGATTAGGCAAAGAACAGACAGAACAAAACTGCTCATAACATAAACACGCTCACCTTGAGCAAGACAAGCACTTAGCATTTAGGCAGCAGAGAAGTGTGTTAGCGACAGGCCAGACGACCAGTCGCTGGTCTGTTTGGTGGAGGGATAAACTGCAGTTAGTGACAGCATGACACAGTAATACATAGAGCCACTGCATCCAACTGAGGCCCCAATTTTCAGTAGGCAGCAGACACGCCTTACTCTCAGACATCAAGGTAACAGGTAAAGTATGATTTTCTGAGCAAGTATACTGGGTACTACATGTGGTCACTAGCCATACAGTTAGACAACCAATAAACACAGAGACACTGGCTTTAGTATAGGAAAGTACTGGAGGATACAGCAGCATCTTTACAGGCTTCCCCTGATCTTATATTTTTCCAGTGGTATCTGTCATTGGCCATCCCTGGAAGACAACATACAGGCTAAGAGGATCCTCATTTGGGACATCAGTTCTGTCACTGTCTGTTATCAAACACAAGTTCACACAGAGATGCTGTCTACAATACAGTAATTTTGCTTCCAAAAAATGCACTTGTTATATATGAAGACTGACAAGTCCAGGGTTACACTTTCATTACAAGGGAACAAATCTAAAAGGTTTAAAAAACCACCCCAAATAAACCACAAAACACCGCCTTGCATGAACCTCACTGCAGTTTGATAATCGATAATGAGATGCCACTGAAAAAGGTGCTCTGCTGTTGCCTACTTGTTTTCTGTTCCGTGCTTCAACATGTCTTTTGCCATCTCAAGCATTCCTGTGGTCAGAGCTAATCTCTTTGAAACAATCCACCCTCCAGTTGATATTACTGCGTCCTGTTGAACTAGGGATCCTCCTTGTAGCAGACAGGCTTAAAGACCAGGAAGTAGCAGGCAGGGGTATCAGACAACTTGACTAGACACACAGCTAGCTGCGTTTGTGGCATCTGACCATCAGCTGGCACACTGCCCATCAGATGCAACGGCAGCAACCTCACAGGGCATCTACACTGACTACTTGGTGATTCGGCAAAGAAAGCAGGAGCCCACAGGATCCATGCTAGTAGCAGTAGTGCATGGAAATACAGGCTGGATGCTCTGAAGAGTAAGCTCAGGTCCTTGGGTAGACTTACATTCAGGATTTTCATGGTGTTATTTTCTGAAATGCTGCCAGATCCACATGCAGGGCCTGAGAGAGAGGCTGAGACAGGAAGTCAGTGATGCAGAGGGAAAGGATTTAGGCATGATGGGAACAGGAAGAACTCGTTAGGCATGCACATGAGTCACAGCAGAGTCAGCCAGACTGGCATGCTAATCAGAGTTTTGGAACTTACAAACACTTCACTACAGGTAGAAATTTCAGAAGTGACACATGGGAATCCCAAATGCACCTGACACCCTCAAAGTAATAAGCATCTCCGAGATTTGGTGGAAGGAGGACAAATAATACAATAACACAATAACACTGAGAGGCTAACAGCTTACTCAGCAATTCCAACAGGAACAACAAACAACAGGCATGGGGGGAATGGCAGTGTATGTGAAGGGCATAAAGTACTACAGGAGAATAGAAACCAAGGAACTTCATATGGTAGAAGTTGCATAATCAAGTAATGAAGACATATAATCAACTGTACTACCATTTCAGGGAGATTATAAAGTTACCAGTTTAGGAAAGGTAGTAACACTGGGCAGCAGAAATCTCTTGATTTAAAGAGGACCCTGTGCCTCAACAAAATGACATGTAAAGAATTTTTTTTTTCCCCCCAAGTAATGACTGCTTCCTTGGAAATTAGTGCTAGGACCTACATGAAAACATGCCATTTTTTGTTTGGTTTTGAGTGGTACACAAGATGGAGTTAAAGGATATCAATAGGAAAGCTGCTTTGTAACTGTGTCTACAATGCAATTATATTTCAAGATTGTAGTTGAATACAGTAGGCAATAAAAATATTTGGCACACAAACAATGAATTTTAAGAAAGGGAACAGTGTAAAAAAATTGAAGTAATTAGTAATCCTCCCCAACTCATTCCCCCTCAAAAAAACACAAACAAACCAACCCAAACACACACAATCCCAAAACAAGTAGTCTAAACAGCAAAAAGACTGCAACAGCATGGTGGCTGTTAAAAACAAAACCACCACCCCCTACAAAAACAAAACAAAACAAAAACCCCAAAGCAGACAAAATTCTGTATTAAAAGACCAGCTAAAACATTCACCACAATTACAAGAGAAAACAAAAGCAGCCAAAAGAATACCTCAGCCCCAGCAACAAAATCCTACACCCTGCATGACTGAATAGGGATGTTAAGGAGGGCATCAGAGAGAGGTCAGCTTTTAAAAACAGAAAGCTTGCCTAATGAGAACAGAAGAGATTATAAAACACATGGTAGGACAAAAGTAAACAGCAAACAAAGAAATAAAAATGTTTAGGTAGCACCTTACAAAATGATTTAACTACATTAAAAGCAGGAAACCAACTGGAAAAAAACAGTGGGATGTCCTGCAGACCAAGGTGAAAAGTGGATACAAGGATGACAGCACCAATGCAGAGAAGCTCACTGAACACTGTTCCCAGTCTTTACTGGTGAAGCAACCAGGGAGATTTTCACACCTATTTTTATAGTATATAGGTCAGAGAGACTAGGTCAATTTGAATTAAGTACAGAGAAGGCATTAGGCTGAACGGACAAGTTAGATGAAGTTCACCTAGACCAGGCATTCACAGGACAGTTCCAGACCTGAAACTGAAGAACTGCTGGGCAGCAGGTTGCCAGTAAAACTCCAGGGCACATAAAAGACCCTAAAGGGACTGGCACTACAGAAAAGGCAACGTGATTCCCATCCCTGCAGAGTAACAGCGGATCAGGTCACTGTGCACGAGGACAACCAGTCTGTTGGAAAGAGTACGCACAGCTTCTGTAAAAGGAAATCCTACTGAGACCACAACTCTTCCCCCCAGCTAGTGCCAGCTTACATATCCCTCTGAATCTGGGGACTGAGCTGCTGCATCCACTGAGGATCTGGGTTGAACACCGGCTAGTCTTATGGAAGGGATCAATCGGGATTATTTCAGAAAAAACCTGTAAGTGTAATCTTCAGCCAGCCAAAAGGGGCTCAAGACTTTGTGACAGCCTGCACATTCCTCTGCTACATATTGCAGGCTCCTGGCAAACTTCACCGTCTTAAAACCATGATGCACAGGTTTGCTGTACATTGCAATGTTTGCAACGATGTGCTTAAAAGCACCATGATGCACCCAGATGAACTCAGTATGGGAAAAAAAAAATCCCATAACCTTGTTTAGCCTTATATTTCAGTCTGTAAGCTTTGTTCTGATGACAGGGGAATTGGATGTAGGGCAAACAACTGGCAATACTGCCAACAGCAGATATACAAAAAGAAGTTTTTCATGTGATTGCTTGTTCTTCTATGGCTTCTGGATATACTCACAGGCACCAATCTATCTGATGATGATGACAAAAGCTGGAAAAAGTCACTGAGGTGAATCCAACCCCCCCCCCCAAAAAAAAAAAAAAAATCAGGTTGAAACTCAAGTATTTCTCTCCATCGGTATCTTTAGCACTGCTGGAGACAACAGGAGGCTCCTGGTCTGAACCAGGAGAGCAGTTACCAGAGCAGAAAAAAAATCAGGTTAAAGCAACTTAAACTGCAGTTCTTGTCAGCCTAAAATTAATAATGGCTGGTTGCAAGGGTCCCATCCCTTCCCAGATTGCATGAGAAGACCCAATCCTTTAAGCCAGCTCTGGCACTTAGCACACTAAAAGACTCAGCAAAAAAAGTCTTACGACTCAGCAAAAAAATAGCCTAACAAAAAGCAGCAGAGTATCTGCTGCTGACTTATCAAGCAGAAACAGCACAGCAAGCATACACTGATCAAAGCAAGTAGCACAAGTGAGGGTGTGGGGTACATATATGAGGATGTTTTGTTTGCCATGGACATGCAGTCTCACCCAAAAGTTGCATTTAACTCACATTAGTTCCCCAAACCAGCAGACTATAGTCACACCATTAATTACACCTGCAGTAGGTGTGGTATGTAAGTGAAGTCAGATCACATCTTTCAAGCAGCTCACAGGATACAAAGACACTGCATAAGGTAGTCAGCTATTCAACACAAACAACGCTAAAGGAAAACAAACTTCTGGAAGACCTGGAATTAACCTCAAGCAAAGAGACTACAATGTTTCCACAACGAGGCTTAAATATTTCTTTCTAAAATTAAATATTCTCTCAAACACCATGTAAGATACAAACAGTCTCTCATAACTATGTACCAAACACCTTCAGTAAGATCCCTTCTAATGTCAAACCTGAATTTCGAAAACCATCTGTCTGGAAACACTGGAAAATAAGCAGGGTGCATTTTAATTTCGACGCATTAAAATCTGCATGATCATACTTTGGTTTGTTTTTCTTCACTAGACACCATTTTATGAAACCAAAAAGCTAAATACATCTTCAAAGAAAGTTATGCAACATTTCTGAAGCTAACACGAAATTACAACTACGTTGTGTACCAGCAAAATATATATAATCTTTCAAAAGTAGTATCAGAGTTCTCTGAAAATACTGTATGCTACAACTCTGTCACAAAAATATATAGTATAAAATTGCTAATTTTGTTAAAGATAGTTATTTGGTATACTACCAAAAAGCCCCCAACAACTCACTATTCATAAGCAGACCCCGCACAACCATAATTCAATTATTATTCTGGGAATTAAGTGAAATAAAACAGCTGTGAATCAAATCACTGACCTGAAGGGCAATATTATTTTGTTATTAAATCAGTACATTGGTTAGTCAATTAAGTTTCTAAAGGCCAGACCACTGAAGATGTAACTTTATTCCAAAAGATTAAAGGTTCAACCATCCTGCTGCCTTTTATTTTTAAAACCAACACACATATAATTGCATATCGCTTTTAAAGGAGTACAGAAAAGGCTACAAACTCCTTGAAAACAGAGATGTCTAAGTTGTTCCTTTCTAGATTTCTTAATGCAGTGCTTCAAGTTGCAAAAACCAGGACACCAGGCCTCCTATGTTCACCTCTTCCAAGGCAGAAGAATTCAACTATCGTCTCATTCATTGATGAGACTCCAGGATGCAATTTTTATTCACCAGACCTGATAGCTGGAGAATGGCACCTATTTTTCTTTAGGTAACCTGTGACAGGTGGGTCTACAGTGTGATGGTCAAGTTCTACTGAAAACTAAAGCATGGATTTACACATTTGACTTTGCTCAGGTACAGCCACTGGTACAACATCCACCCCATCAACAGCACTCAGCTGTGTGCCAGACCATACATGTAAACAGGAGGTAGCACGTTCCACCTCAGCAGTTTTCCTCATGGTGGGAGGCCAAACTCTTCCTTTGACCATCGTTTCTAGTTTTATATCCTTAGAGGCTGCCACTCCCTCAACTGCATCCAAGCCCAAAATACAGGGAGCAGTGGCCATTCTTCAGCTGGTGGGGGAAACCTCAACTAGGATAAGGGAAAACAGAAGAATGATCATTTAAAACCACTGATTAAAAAATAAGCATATCAGTTGTGGAAGCAGTAATAACCCACCATCTCACTTTGATGAGTTTTTTTTTGTTGTTGTTGTTTTAGTTTTTGGTTTTATTTTTTAAAAAACAACCAACCAAAAAACTCACCAAAACCCAGCTTTGCTTAAAAAGTTGTCCCTATACCATGATTTCAAAACTTATCAATTTGAAGTCTTCTGACATCTCAAAGTAAATGTGGAAGCCTTGACTTCCCCAGATACCTCAGGATGAGCCTGTCATTCAGCTCCCTGTTACTCCCTTTCATAGAACCTGTGCTCCTAAACGGCTCAGATTCTTTGCTGTCATGAATTGCTGTGCAAATCAAAATTCATTTTGCTGGCTGGCTGAAGTCAAGTAGTGAAGTCTCCAGTATCACCAGTTCAAAAAAAATTACTGCTTAATAAATACTTTGTTTGCTCTTTGAATTGCCATTTCCTTGGGTGTTACTTTAGCAACACTTCTTACTAACAGCAAAGATGCTGTGCTCAGAAAAGCAATATCCCCATTCCCTGCTCAACATGAACCATTACCGAGTTACTGTTCAGTTTCAATTTAGTGAAAAATTATTTATACACATAACATTCTCTAAATCTATTACCTCCACAGAGCTCTGTTGTTGATGAACCTTTGCCTCTATTCATCTCCACCTCTAGAAAGACATAAATCTTATTCAAGCCAAAAGCAGGGTAGAAAGAACAGTGAAAGTTTCTCTGCCCAAGCAAAACAGTTTATTAGAAAACAAACCTCACTTATTAAGTTAGTAATCCTGGTAGATCTAAACAGGTCACAGAGCCAACTCAGCCATCTCTGAACTCACACTGAAACAAATAATCTGCTCAAAAATAAGTTACTCCAATTTCTATCAGAAGCTGCCTACAGAGAGTTTATCTAACAGTCCTTAGAGATAAGATTTTAAACTTCATCTGTCATCACCATTCTCCAATAATCATCTTTCCTTTAAAAGGAAAAAAAAAAAAAAAGCAAAGCATCTGTATCACAGACCTATCCCCATATTCAGTCAGAGAAGCTATTAGTGACAGCACTGAGCTTCTATGTCAGAACTATCTGTGGATCATTACTAACTACTACGGCTGTACAAGAGGACACGAACAATTTACCAACGTCTGCAAGTGTCAATTAAAAAAAAAAAAAGAAAGAAAAATGGAATTTTTAATCTAGAAATAAAAGGACAATATGATATGGAGAAGATGTGCTTTGTCACAATAGCCTGGTAACTGGATGATAACTGGAGACTTCCAACGGCAAAACTAATGTTTTCATTCTTGAAAACTGAATTGCCCGAAGATTTCTCCATCTAGAACATATTACCAAAGCAGAAGCCACTAAGGGACCAGGATTATTGTCATCCATCAGTTCCTTTCCCCAGGGGGGGACCATGAGAAGGAAAAAGGCCCACACTGATGCCTAAAGCCCAAATGCACTCCAATGAACTCAGAGAGAATGAGGGACCTTTCAAACTATCAAATCTATTAAGCTCACTACCAAAGGCAATGCATCATATATTTCTTATCATAAAGTGATCAAGATCTATCTAAACCATTTGGATAGCTTGTCCCCACTAATCCTATTAAAGGTTATTATAAAGCCATGCTGCTCCAGATTTATACTCTAAATCTAAACCTTATTCACAGTCATTTTACATCCTTTTTTTGTTCTGGCAATACTGGCACCTAGTTTAAACAGTTTGTGTCCCTTTGTCTCTCTATTCATATATACATAGGTATGCATACATACATACACCAGTATGTATACACACATATATGTACACACCACCCCCCAATCAAATTTTGTCCCTCTCAGCTATTGCTCTGATCCTCTAAAGCAGCCTAGTGCTTCTCACCTTCCCTTGCAAGCTGATCTCAGGCACTCTGCCTGCCCTGCTCTGCAAACAGAAAATGACTTTCTCCTGAGAGCAGCAGAGCCATAAATTTTTACAAATAAGATCTCAGCCACTCTCTTGTACCACTGCATTTAGTACGGTTCTGTTTTTACCGATAACTACTCTTTAAAATAGCCTCTTGTCTTTTACATACCTATTGCATAATGAAGGCTAAGGCATGACTGCCAGTCAGCTGGTAATACCTGCAAATCACTAAGGAGAGAAACAAACTCCTAACTTACAGAATCAGTTTTTAATTACTCCTGAAGTATATGAAAATGCTCTATAAAACATTGATTTTCATCCCATTTCTAACAGTATAGCCCCTAAAGCATTTCAATCATTCCTGTATAGCATTCTGATCTTCCTCCCAACTTTGCCTCGTTAAAGTTTCATTGTAATCTCCCCATTGCTGGGAGGGTGGGGTGTTGGGGAGGATTACTGACAAAAGACATCACTTCTGGCTCAATACATCCCAAACTGCAAGTTGCTGAAGACTAGAAAAATATTTGGGGAAGTATCATTATAAGGTCACTGCTTGTACCTTTCTTGCCACCCTACCTTCTTTTTCTGCTCATCTCCATTTTTCAACATTCAACATAAATCAAGAAATCTTGTTTCACATATGTACAGAACCATAGTTTACTGGCTTTAACAGGGCAGTAAATGGGTAACCATACCCTCCTCTCAGTTCTCAAGAGACCATGAAAGAATCGTGTTCACATGACTTGGACAACAGGATGTCTAGAGCAGAAATTATACAATATGATTTTTGGAAGGTCTTGTCTTCACCTTGTGCTAGCACAGTTAAAACTAAGCTGTTCTCAGCAAAAGGATTCACTGAACAGTAGTGTAAAAAGACAACGGAGGATGCTGTGACTAGAGTACTCAAATGGAGAAAACTATCCTGAAAAAAAAGTAATTCAGAAGCAACGATAGCCTTTGAAGGATTCAAGTTAACATTAATACAATCGTGATTTATTTCAGATATAATGGATAACAATTTAAAAAATAATAACAATATAAAAAAATAATAATAATTTATAACCCCAAGTTGCCAATTTAGGCAAAAATATCCTGAGCCAAGTCTGAAGAGCTTCCTGGCATGCCATTCAGGGTAATCCAGTCAAGGGAAAGAACCATCACAATAGCCTCTCTCTATAGTCCCTCTCACTACTAACTTAACAAAGAAAAGTACCTTTAGATACCTTATTTTTTTAAGAGCATA
>NW_010319681.1:0-10534 GCF_000700745.2 Antrostomus carolinensis | reverse complement strand
GAGGGTCTCATACAGGTTTGTCTACCATAATGACATGGTCAGGAACAAAACACAAGTCTTCCAAACCTCACTGCAGTGATTTATCCTTCAAGTCACATTTGCCTCATCTGATAACTTGCACACCGAGAAGTTGGATGGAACCTGCAAAAGCCCAGAACCACTCAGAGGTCCAATGGTCAAACAATGTTTTTATGTAAGATTATCTCTTTTTAGACTAATCCAATCACTTAAAAACAAAGAGCAGACTTATCTCTGTAGCCATCTGAAGACTACTGGTCTCTCTGCAATGGCCTCTTCCAAGAAATTCCTGGCATCTCCAAAAACCTGAACTGTAGTGTCAAAATGTGAGAGACCACTCTGGATTGCTCTAGTTTTCTCCTTCAGGGCAATTTCCATTTAACATTGTACATAAAATGACAACCAAAAAAGTGTATTGTGCTTACGTTGCCTAACTTTTGGATGTACATCTGTGATCCATACATTTAGATTACTATTGCTCAATTTTTAGCAGATGGACTTCTAAGATGAAACCATATCTAAGCATGTCTCAATGGCTTAGCACTTGGGGGGAAAAAAAAACGAACAACACAGTAAGAACAGTTTTTTAAACTAAGACAAAATTTCAGTGAGAACTTAAGAAATAATCAGACCTATAGCCTCCATAATTCAATTTATGAATTTTGCTAGTCTCAAACAGGCTGCAAAAATTTACAGAAATCATATGAGTAACCACTCTGTAATAGCCCGCTATCTAGCAGGGACAAAAGTTTCTTACTCCCAGCCACTTAGCATAAAACACACTGTAGCAGCAGAGTGCACATCACCTTCTTCTATCTTCATCTCTGCTGTCTAGTGTAACTACTTTCAGCTGCAAATAAGACTCATCTGCTGGTGAACATCTCTGACACATTTCAAGAGAAAGAAAACACACTTCAACAGAATGGTGTAGGGTAGTAGGCAGTCTTTGAGCACGTTATTCCAAGCCACTTACATTATATACATAAAAAAACTTAACACCTTAAAATCCTATAAAATAACATTAAAAGGGGGGGAGGGCGGGCGGGGGGGAAGCAGGTGTCAGCAAATAACCCAAAGCACAGATTTCATATTCTCCCAAAAAGAGGCACTACTGGAAGCTACTTTTTGCAATGGCTTAGATTTCTGTGATAAAATACAGTCCAAGCACAGCAAACCGCAATAATTTATCCCTGAGGTGAAAAGCAATCATAGTGGTAAGTGTACCTGAGGATATTTGTCTCACTTGAATTTTTTTTCTGTATTCTATTCATCCTTCTTTAGAACCCATTATTTTTAATGCTTGGTTTTATCCAGTGTTCCTTCCAAATGAACAGCACCAGTCTTTATCTCCTTTCAACTTTTATTCACCGTACTTTACAAGAATTCAGGTATTACGGTGAGTGGTGAGTATCCTACATGAGATTTTTGCCACCTGCCTGTTCTCTATCTGTTTACCTTTCAGTTCCAGTTGAACTGAACCAGAGACAGAATTATGCTCCTATTTCTTAGGGAAAAGTGAGTCTAATCACTAGAATTTCACATTCTATCAGCATGTTAATAGGGATTAGTTTTAATATTACATTTCCATTTGGTTCTTCAGAGTTCAGGTAACTGCTTGTACAACACTGCACTCAAAGAACTTACCTTCTATTTCTTGGCTTGCAGGTTTTCATCTGGGCCAGTGGCTTCCTGAAGTTTTGTTCCCCTCATGCTTAAGGGATGCATCACTTGCAATTACCTGCCTCCCTTCAGGCACTGCAGCAGTCTTTGCAGAGGTTTTCTTTCCTCACAACAATTACACCTTTTCTGTGGGTTCTTCAAGCACCTCCTCAGCCCCCAATACTCTCTCAGCAGAAAAACCACTTGGAGAAGGCTGGTGCAACACTTTTCTGACTGGCATTTTCATTGCCTCCTTAATGTAGCAGTCAAATTGAACTACTGAGGTCTAGAAAAGTATTTTTTTCTCCTTATAAAGCTTCCAAGGGACCTCTACCTAGCACATCATCTTCCCAAAACGTCAATCGTTTAGCACATTTATCTATACAAAAAAGAACTGCCTTGCAACTTGTCATTCACTGGCAGCTCAACTTACCCTTGTGCTCACTTACTGGGTAAGGAAAAGGTTGTGGCACCCAATCCTTACATGCTTACAGTCACCTGGAAAAGGTGATGGAAGTGACCACATTTACTTAGTTGGTCCAAATTGTTGCCCATCAGTGGAGGATCACACGCTTTTTCCCAGCTTTCCTAATACCCCTAAAACTCATGAACTCTAAAGTTTCATCCACACAGTTCTTATTTCCATGCAAAATGCCACATGGAAAACAAGGAAAGCGATTTAACTCTCTGGAAAGGATGAAGCAGAAGTAATTCTGATGCTGATTAGAAGAGGATTATGACAAGGATCCTTTCCTCCTTTCTCTTCTATTTCAAACATGGACTCCACATACCACTCAGTAAAGCAGGCAGTGTTGCAGACGCTGGAACCCATCATGTGCCAGCAAAACCTGGAGAAGAGACGTCTTTGCTGGCAGATGGGGAAAGGATAAATTACAGGACTATGTTTATGGCTCATATATTACAAACACCACAGCCCTAGGCAAAACCTTGCCAAAAATGCCACAGAGTTCAAGCTAATGGGAAGAAGGCATAAAATGAGATTTTCTGTGGCATTAAGGATTGTGAGAACTCGCTCCCTGTAACACAAAGGCACAAGTGCTCCAGGAAGACATACACATCTCTATATGGCTGCTGTCCCAGTGACCTTGCCACAACTCAGCAGAGCTGTTCTGCATTCCATAAGATGTCATTCTCATGAAATTAGCACTTTAATAACCTTGGCTGCAAGTACTCAGCGTGGCAAAGCAATATCCACGTACTCACAACAAGCACTGTCTTCCAGGAAGCTATCAAAGCCCAGTCAGATCACAGAAATTTAAGGCATAACCTATAAGGCATAGAACACACGTGCAGCCTGTTAGGGGGACAACAGGAGTGAAGAGACGTGATAAATGCAACAAATATCTCACTGAATATACATTTATGGCCAGTGGAGCAGGCGTGGCATCCCACTTAAATTAAGCCCTTTACACTGATCCCTTTTATTAAAATGTAGGGCTTTTTAAAAGGTCATACAAGTAGTTCAGGAAAGATACCTACTGTTGTTTACAGTGCTGGACTGGAAAGCACCACAGCTTTTGGACAGTCAGCATATACCACAGCAGCAATAAACAGTAAGGAAATCTAGGTAATGTATCAATCCAAGTTCAGATTATTAACTACGTGCTATCTGAATGCAGCACTAGGACCAACTTAACAGCTACATTCCATTCTAGAGCTATTGCGCTCCCTAACATGCTTTGTTATTAAGGACATGGTTTCGACAATTTGTGAATTAACTGCAGTAGAGCTGCCCCATCTTGTTATTTAAATGCAAACTCTGCAATGCTCAACTGAGTACCAATATAATACCCCACTCCGTAGGAGCCTAAACATCATAAAAAAGGTCAAGCATTTTCATAATGCTTTGCTAATGAGGGTCAGGGCCTGACTGGACTTGTTTTGGCCTCCAGCCTAGCAACAGTTTCTGTATTGGCCAAACTCTGACAAGTCTACTATTATTTTAAAATAATTTGCATCTTTCCTGCCTTCCACAGAGACTCTTACCACAGAAATGATCGGTATATGGCTCAAACAATTCCTGTGTTAGCATACTAGCACTTCTACTTCTGAAGACAATAATGTGTGCTATGAAAACCTGCAGTTAATTGTAAACAAGTACTTAATGTAAAAACAGACAGCTTGGCATACTGAGCTTGCTCCATTAATTATGGCATGAGTCTTGAAAGAACCAAAAACTATGGACTAGATATATTTCATTCATTGACTGGTCACAGCCTAGATCTGTAAACTAAATTAATTGCGCTAGCCCGGTGTCCCAAGCTTTTATTTCCTGGTTACCTCTTGACTGTCAACAACAGCTACTATTCCCTATCTATCTGGAGATGAGCAGTTAAAAGGATGTTCAGGCTTGATAACAGAACTGCCCAGACACTTAGATGATATCTAGTTGTTTCTTAACAGATATGGAAAAAAAATTGCCAATGTTAGATTTCTCTTGTTTTAGTATTCAATGCTAGATAACATTAAAATTATAAAGATGTTGTAAGAAACAACATCTTTAACTCACAACTGAAAAAGAGACAGAGCTTTGCACTCTTCTAGTAACTCCAAATAAAATATTTTCTTTGTTAAATCATTAACTTCTCATCAATTTCCAGCAAAGAATATTAAAAGAAAACATGATAAAAGATATGATTGTAACTAAAACAAAGGAGGCAATAAAAATGAATGACCAGACTGATGGCACAGCGAGAGGTGGGTGATGACTCCTCCTTAACCTACAAGGGGTATGAGAACAATTAACTTCTGCAAAACTAGTACTGCAGTGAATCAGAGTATTTATTGTAACTTTGCGGTGATTGCTTTTAGCTGAAGAAACAAAACCAAGCTTCGTCCTTAAGACTGTCTATGATGTGATCTTCTGTACTAATAGAAACTACCTCATTTGGACATAAGAGCAGCTCACTAAAATGAACTTATGAAGGAAAAAGCCCTCAAATTATAGGTAAACTAATTTGGAGTTTATCATAGCAATGTTTTCTCCATTCACCAACCATATCAAAAGGCCAACCTACTGGCAAAGCTAAGTTCTTTCTGAAACTCTGCAGCTTTATCCCTTTTCCTCCTCTGCTGTACCAAGATGCATTCACTAGTCCTGCTTTCAAATATGCTGGGAATTCCCTGCTGAGCAGGGTCAATGCCAGCCAAAACACACATTTTCTACTGCACTGTAATTTAACAACATCTACCACAGAATGCCACTCTGAAAGAACCACTGCTTCATATTCCAACATTTAATATTCACCTGTAAAGACCATGTTAAGTCAGAAGAAAATACCGAAGTTTATATAAAACCATGACATACACATGAAAAACAGAATGAAGTCAGACAGACACACAGACACAGAACACTTCCCTGTCTGCATTTTTTGTTGCTGTGTTTTTTGTTTTGTGACTGGTGTTGATCTTTAGCCGTGACCAAGCAATCATTATTGTTGTGTAATGTTACCGAGTGTGACGATAAATACAAATTATTGCACAGAGTCTGCCACACAAGTAAGTCTCCACTGTCACACAAGTAAGTCCTGCAGAGAAACCACAAAATTTCAAACTTCTGATACCAAGGATAGTAATGTCAATAGGTACAGCTGAACTCTGAGCAGGGACTGCAGAGGAAGAACATGGCTGGTTTTTAGGTTTTTTTAAGACAATAAGAACTTCACACTTTGGTAAACTTCCAGGCAGAGTTTCACAAAAATGCTTGTAAGGAAACATATACCAAGGCAAGCAAGGAGTCAAGCACAAGGCTTCAACTTCAAACATTACAATCAATTGCAGAGACTAAAACAGGAAGCTGGGCTGCAGCCAAGAAACAAGAAATTGAGAAAAGCATGTAATCCCATGAACTTGCAAGCTTCAACATTTTTACTTACATGTACGTGTAAGCATATGTACACCTACAGACAAGCCTAATGTTTCTTCAGTGCCTTAGAAGAAAGTATCAGAGAGTAATTTAACATTTTGGGAAAAAAACAGTTTCAGGACTGTACGGGAAGATTTTAAAATATTTAAATTAAATAACTATTTAAATAACTATTTAAATTAAATTACTAACAATTTGTTGCTAGTGCAACATCGTATCAAGACATAGTAACTAAGGAAAAAAAAAAACTGGATGGCCAGTAACAAACCCTAGAACCATTTCTATTACAGGGTCAATTTACACTCACACTGAGCAGAATCACAACTTTCTTTGAGAGTGTGAAAACTAATGGGCACAAGATTAGCTAGCGCCACATTTTTAAACTCTATTGAATTTAAGCATCTTCAAACTTCACTAATGGAGAATTAGGGTAGTGTAGTACTGCTACTCCATACCCTTCTAGAATACATAAACTGACACATCTTAGACCTGAAAACACAATGAAGTAGAAAGGTCAGACACATCAACACTGCAGCATATCTGTATCTCTGTCCTGTAGCCAAATGGAACAGTTGCTGCAAAATACTGTAAGTCATCAATGAAGAAAGGAACTGATGGATTTCCAAACTAAGTCTTTAGGTCAATACTGAGTATCACCTAGAAAATCTTTTAATCCAGAGGCCTTCAGCCACAGAAGATGGTCAAGCTATTCAGATTATTCCTGTGGCAGAGAATGCGGTTGCCAGCAACGCTTCTGTCTGGGGGCTGGAGCTTTTTGTGCACGCACAGGGCTGGCAGCCTGCACAGGCACAGCAGGTCTGGTGCTCCCTAAAGCACCAGATCTACCACAGGTACACAGATCAGCTACACACACCATTTAATGCCTCTGGCAGAGTCCTCCCCTGCCAGATGAGGAAGAATGAGTAAACCATCATCTAGGCATTTGATGCAAGGCACTTGTGGTAAACATCTTTCCCAAAAGCTCCTCAGCCAGATGGGAAGCTGGGCACGGGCCTCATTAGCCATTCCAGCTGCAAAACCTCATTCTTGGTCACCATGCACCAGATGACAGGGGCAGAACAAATGGTTCCCCTTACAAATTGTGTCAAGTATGGGTGGTCACCACTAAAACAATCCTGTTTGCTAGCAGGTGACCTTCAGAAAGGAACTTAAAGAAGGAAACAAGTGGCAAACGCTTGGATTGCCATACAATCTTCCCCACAAAGATATCGACATTAAAATTAAGTAGGCAAGCTGAAGAGCTTGAGGCAGACACTGTGCAGGATCAAAAACTCAGAAAGGTGATTTCTGTGTGCCAAGGGAAATCTTTATAGTGAGCAGAGATGTGAGAATCTTCAAGAAGAAAAGTCTCATTCCCCATAGCACAGCTTCAACTGAACTCCTCTTTGCACATCTATCCTTCCCATCATGTCACAACCTTCTTGCACATGCTTGCACTTCTGCTCAAACCCCTTCCTACTAGGAGAAAAATAGTAGTAGTAGCATGAACTTGAGCCCTTTCGCACTCGTGGGCAGCCCTTTTCCACTTCCACAACGGAAGGCAGAACATGGTATTGTTTCCACTGACCATGGAGAACAGGGTGTGTTGCACCAGACCAAATCAGAAAGGAAATAAAGGGATGCGAGTTATTTGTTGGAAAGGTAAGAATCACAGGGAAAAAGGCTTCTCATTCTTCCTTCTCCCTAAATGAGCGGGGTAAAATGTTTTCACAATTCTTCCTGCATCTCCTTAAAATTCTTTCTACTGCCACTTCTAAAACAAACTGCTTTTAATCAGCTGCAGTGTTCAATAACTTGACTTACCAAACTGAGTTTCAAGAAGTGTCTGAATGACACTTTGTGTAACTATTTTTGTCTGGGACAGCAATCTGACAGCCTTGTATCGGCTTCCACACCTCCAGGATAATTTTTACATTCCTTCCACACCTATAGTTTGAAAGTCACCACACCGGCAGAAGCAAGGGGAAAGGGTTTGTCCTGCAGAACATACCCCGTGAAGAAGGGAAGGAGTAGCTTGCAGAGCAACTCAAAGCGTAATTATATGTAGAAGTAAGCTCGCCAATTAAGACAGTGATAGAATAAAATGCTGGCAGAGCAATGGAAGCCTACAAAAGAAGCCTGTGGCTGGAAGGGTTTGCTGAGTCTGTTCTCACCAAGACACTGCTGGACAGATTCAGTATCTTCCAGCTATCTTCTTTTGACTCCATGAGTCACTCTGTCCAACCCAGCAGCTCCCTAGCAATACCCTTGACCAACACCCCATATCCTGTGCTTTAGGAACCACAATCAGAGATATGAAAATGCCAGCTATTTCATCCATGTATGGGCTGTGCTAGAGTCCAAAAACCTGCACCCTTTCAAAACAGGCATCCATCTCATTCCTACTAACTGTTCCAAATTTCCTTCCCTTCAAGCCCTGCCATGGTCCTCATCTTGGCATCAAAAAGTTACAAAAATCTGGAGGTGTCACAAGCAGGTTTCGTTCAAAAGACACACACCAGAACCCCATGTCCAAGTGATTCAGCCACCTGCTTTTCTTTGATCATGCTCAGTTTCATTGTTCAAAAACCTGCAAGGAAGATGAGTCATGCTTGTGTGAGGATACCTGCTTACAGGTCTTTCATCCTCCTTGATGACTACTACTCTTAGAACAGGTATTTTGGTCTATGGACAAAACCTCCAAAAGGATTCCAGGCAGAAAGCTGCAACATACATTGCCTGAAAAATGCCAGTTCCCATTCAGGTTTTTTTACTGTACAGGATGAAGCTTAGCTTCAAAGACAACACCATATCTTTGTGAGCTACCCAGTTATCGATAAGACTGCCTACAAATCTTTTGAATGCTACAAGCCATGCTGCCTCTGAACACTTTGCAAGAGCAATTTATTCACTGACCTAGAATTTTACATGTAATACTAAACAACTTTTTCAAAGTTGCTTCCCCAAACTGCACAAACATAATCAGCTCACAAGGCTGCTGAAAGCAGCAGTTCTGCCATCTGTCTGCTTATTCCCACCTCACACTTGTGCAGGCACAAGTGTTTGTGAAGCCATGTAACGATCTAGAAGGAACCAATCTCTGTGAAAACTAACCAGGGAAAAAAATAAAATTATGATGAGATCATTTCTCAATCTGTAAAACCAGGCATGCTGGCACAAACATGAGAATAAGCAGAAATTATACCGCTAATTTTAATGGTAGTGCTATTTTCAGAATGTTGAAGCAGCAACTTTTCACCAGGTCTAGCAACTAAATCTGAAGAACGCAAGCACACATGAATTTTAGAAAAATACAAATAATTTTACTTAATTTGCTATTGTGTTCTTGTTAAAGTAAGAAACGGGAGAAGAAAGGTAAAGTGATCTACTGGTAACTAAGAGGAATCAAAGTGCTTACTGGAAAACATTTCAGTGGCAACATCTTCACCCCTGCCTCAGTTTCCTCCACTAATAAAACAGACACGGTAGCACTAATCTGTTCAACAAAACGTTCTGCAATACAGTTAAAAAACATGATAACAACAAGGCAATATTGTTACAGAGAGACACAGACAGAATTCAACTCTCTTACAGCAACGAAAGAGTGAAACAGCACAAAGCTGATGCTGTAACCTATAGTGGACTGGGATGGAGAACAGATACAGGACAATGCAAAGCAAAATGGCTACTCAGAGCAGCAATTCCTAAACAGTTGGTATCTACAAAAAGACAGACATGGATTTACAAAGACCTGGGTAAAGAAACTCACAGTGGAGTCTCCCTGCCCTCCTTTCATTATTGGTATTCTGATGTAACCACATAGGAGTTATGAAGAGCATATAGGGAAAACTTGCTGGGGTGGCAGGTTAAGTAGGAATCCACAGAGCTGGGTTGTCATGACAGCAGCTGAAAGTATGCAAGAGAGGTATAGATCCTGGGTGTTAGAACAGCAAGGACTCCAAATAAGATCATTAATATGTTACATTTTTTTAAATACTGAGAAGCATACACTACATTTCATTAATGAAACATGGACTGCATGATAACCATTTGCACTGGTGAGGGTGCACAAAGGTCCAGGACACACACAAAAGATTTGTATTCATTAAGCACCAGTTTTCACAGATTCGACAGTCATGCTCTACACAGGGAGAAACAAGTGACATGCACTCTGGTGGACCAACGCACTCAGGTCTCAGCCAAAGCTCAGAAACTCCACGAGCTCCATCCCATTTAAAAGCAAAGTAAACCAGCAGAAACTTAACTTCAACAAGCCCTTACGTTAACTTTGCATTCAAACAGACTTGGAGCATGCAGCGACTTGGTAACTCATCCCAGCTGAGAGGAAGTAACTTCCTGTCACAGAGAAGTTACTCCCTGAAGTGTCTGAACTCCATCTGCAACAGCACGCCCAGTTTCCCGGCGCAGGCAGGCGGCAGGTGCTGACATGCTGGGCAACGCCGTCCCGGTGGGTCACTTCTGAAGGCAGGAGGGCAGGGGGTTCAAGACAAACAAGAGCAGCCAGGGACAGGAATGAAGCAGGCCCTTGGTGGAGGCTCTCGCAAGGAGGCTTGGGAGGCGGAGGAGGATGGGAGTTAACAGGTGTTTATGTGATCTGTTCAAAACTCTGGGAATTCGGAGGTGGATTACTCAGGGACTTGGGATGTCTAGCACTAGGGGATCTTCAGGGGTCGTTACAAAGCAAGGACTCTGCAGAGGACCAAAGTAGTGTTACAAGTGCCTGGCACAGGGAACGTACTGGTACACCAGTGCTCACAAATCCGGGATTCGCACAACAGGTCTCTTACACTGGGTACTCACCATCCAACACTGGTGAAGCAGAGGCCCGTACTCATGTGGCACACAGGGACAGAGGCTGCCTAGCGAAGGGGTCCCAGTAAGCACTACTGGTGAAACGAGCACGGAGCACTCTACTCGGGCGCGACCGAACACAGACCCGGCACGGGGAGA
>NW_010319680.1:17379-18536 GCF_000700745.2 Antrostomus carolinensis | reverse complement strand
TCCTTTCCAACCCAAAACATTCTATGATTCTCTCCTAGCAAAACCAGGACGCTCCAGATTCTGAAGGCTGGTGGAACACCCAAGATCAGGGTGGGATCATCCTTTATCACATGCAATGACAAGAAAGAGCTGGTGCCTACTACACGCTGCTGTGCAGAGATCACCCCCGCACGCGCCTTGCAGGCTTCTTCCTCATCTGCAGCAGCTCCCAGCTGCAGCTCGATATCCTGTTCTGGGCGGGCCGGGGGACCAGGCTCTGTACTACAGCTGTACATTCATGTCACAGTTTAACTTGGCTGTCAGCCAAACACGACACAGCCGCTCTCACACACCTCCCTTTTCCCCCCTGCCCAGGGAATAAGGGAGAGTATTGGAGGAGTAAAGGTAAGGAGACTTGTAGGTTGAGATAAGAACAATTTAATAATTAGAGTAAAATAAAATTAAAATAGCAATGATACTACTACTAATTTATATATATATGAGTAATGCATTTGCTCACCACTCACCGATAGCGATCCTGGAGGGGTGAAAAGGAACCTCGAACCTGAAACCACAATCCTGGAAAAGTGAGCCTGAGCAATCCCTGAGATAATCCCCCCGTTTTCCAGTCAGCCCTGGTTAATGTACTGACCATGATGGGATATGATCTGGAATATCTCACTGGCAGAGCCAAATGCCAATTTGGGTTTTGCTAATTACTATACTTCCCCCTTCCCAGTCCTTTGCACTCACAAACTACCCAAACACAGTGTCCTTGTACCTTGTCAACATTCTTCTCATAACAAATCCCACCCTGAAACCAAAACGCAGCGCTTTCTAGCTACTGAGAAGAAAACTAACTCGATCCCAGTGAAACCAGGACAATCCAACAGGCTGAAGAACAGCGACTAGAAAAAACACAAGAGTGGAAAGAATATAGGTGCTGGGAAAGCTTTTTCAGACACCCTAAAGGCTTCCCAGCTAACCCACCTGTGTTCTTACCCAAACCCAGGCAGCAGTGGGACTGAGCACTGTCCCAGAAACCTCCACCACAAACCACACACACGCCCTGAAAGAAAAGCCAGCAGCAATAGCAACACACCCATCACCAAGTGTCCTCTGGATTGAGGGGATGAGGGTCTTGGCACTTGTCACGGAGAAATCACAGACTGGTGGGG
>NW_010319680.1:11999-17296 GCF_000700745.2 Antrostomus carolinensis | reverse complement strand
TTGCACAGGAAAGTGTCCAGGTGGGTTTGAACATCTCCAGAGATGGAGACTCCACACCCTCTCCGGGCAGCCTGTCCCAGGGCTCCGGCACCCTCACAGTAAAGAAGTTTTTCCTTAGGTTCCTGTGGAACTTCTGGTGTTCCAGTTTTTCCCACTGTCCTTTGTCCTGTCACTGGGCAACACTGAAAAGAACCCGGCCCCATCCATTTGGCCCCCACACTTCAGGTATTTATTGATGTTGATAAGATCCCCTCTCAGTCTGCTCTTGTCCAAGATCTCTGCATGATCATCTCACTAGGTGATCTTTAAGGTCCCTTCCAACCCTACCCATTCTATGATTCTGTGATTTCCGATTTTCTCAACCATGCTGTCATCATTTAACAGAACAAAAACCTACTTCAATAGTTCTAGGAACTCTTAGGTAATTTAGCAGCCTACAGTACTCATCGATGGTGTTCACTGCTAGAATTCTTTTGGTAATATTTACTGCTTGAAAACAAAAATCCGTGGATGATAAAAATTATAGTTAAATGGACATCAACTCTGGGAAACTACATAAAAAATGGGCTTACAGCTAGTAAATGGCAGATTAATTGCATAAAAAGGCAAAATTGTTTTGCTTCCTTATTTTAAGTACCTTACGTTGATGGTTCTAAAATAACCATAATTACGCCAGAAAGAGATCCTGTTGTATGAAAAGTTGCATTTCACCCTCATCACCTACTCATGAAAAGGACATAGAAGAACTGATGAGATGCAAAGAAAAGAAAAAAAGAAATAAAGGCAAAAAAGAAATAAAGGCTCGAAGGAAATAATAAAAGAAGCAATAACACCGTCGCTGTGCTCCCTCCCCCCCAACAAATAAGGCGTGTAATTGATAGAAGAAGCAACAGTACCCAGAATTTTAGCCTAAAGCAATTTCTCTTTCACAACAGGTAACGAGTATCAACATACAGGGAAACTTGAAAAGGTAACAACATCTGAACCTGGTGGTGGGGTACATCTTTAGGTAGAAAACACTTTTAGCGGAGGTAGAATTTCTCAGGTAAGTTAGGACTGCCTTGTGAAACAAAACTATGACTCTTTTTACGCCAAAGCATTGGGAGGAACAAAGTGAAGCTACTTTGCAGCAGCTGGTGTTTTTTGAGACATCAACATTTCTATTCACCCTCTACATATGCATAAATCTCACATCAGGACTGGGAGGGAGAAGCGTTATTATTAGCAATAACAAAATTAGGGAGAAGTGTTATTATTAGCAAAACTGAATGCAAATGCTCCTTTGTGTTATAATTAGCAAAACCCCAAACTGGCATTTGGATGTGCCAATGAGATATTCCAGATCATATATCACGTCATGTCAGTACATTAACCAGGTCTGAGTGGAAAACAGGGGAATTCTCTTGGGGATCACTGGGGCTCTGGCTCTCCCAGGGTTTGGGTTTGGGGACTGTCTCTGCTCTGGGATCACTGGCTGGGACAGGCTGGGCATCAGTCAGTGGGTGGTGAGCAACTGCCCTGGGCATCACTCATTTGCATATTCCATTATTACTGTTATTATCATTATAATTTTAGTTATAGTTCATTATAGTTTTAATCTCAACCCATGACTCTCCTTACCATTATCCTTCCAATTCTCTCCCCTACTCCCTGGAGAGTTGGGGAGAGTGAGAGAGCAGGCTGTGTTTGGCTGCAAAAGGGTGAAACCACCACATACAACTAAGAACATTTCCCCCAAGAGTTTAAATTTCAAAGTGAGGAACATGTTCTAGGCAAGAATTTTTAATGAAATATGAGTTAGCAGAGCAGTGATGGAAAACCACAGAAGGACACGGCAGTCCACATGAAGGACTACCTAGGGTTCTGGTACTGGTCAGTAAAAAATGTAAGTACGAACCTAAAAACCCTACACATCAGGCTTCATCTTGAATAACTGTCTACCAGCAGGATTGCCTCAACACAGTTCAGAAGTACTCATCTTGAGATGTAAAACTATCGGCTAAGCTCCAGACTGACGAGACTGTGAACAGTACTTCAGAATCACTGACAGTTGATTTAAAGAATTTTAAAATCAGCAAGGCCGTAGAAACATTATCTCTAGGAAAAGAGGAAGCACTGATAATGAGCACTGATAGACAGACTGACATTTAAAGCCACATCTATTCGTAAGCAAGTAGGCTAGACAAACCTGTCAATAACCGCCCACTTGTACGTCTTCCACTGTAAGACTAATGAGCCCTACGTCAAACCTCCCCCAAACAATACCAGTAATACGGCAGGGCTCTTTCCTTGCTTCTTTTGTTTGTTTGTTTGCTTTTTTAAGTATCCTTGCTGCAAATTCAAGAGGGTACCTGAGGCTCTGAGACAGGAAGACTGTCCCTGTACACAGAATATTACTCTAGATCCCCTTAGTTCTCTTGACTCATGGCTTCCAAGGATTCCCTGCTGCAGTTGTGCTTTTCATGCAAATTTATTTTGTCAGTTTAACAATGTCAAATGCTACTTTAAATGAATTAATTTCTATTAGATTCATGATACTGCTTGTAATCTATAAGGAATTGACTTGGTCACAAAGTAACTTGGAAATCATGGCTATAATTCAACCACAAAATCTGTGGTTTTTTCAGTATATATTCAACTGTAGGACTACACTGATAATACGTTTGAAATGCAAAAATAAATTTAAATGACCTATTTGTACATACTCTTCAACATGTCACTTGGTTAAAATTGATACTATGTAATCTTCCCTGACTTTCAGAAGTTTCTTCTTTGTGTGGTTGAATATCAGCATCTTTCCCAGGAGTCCATATATAAATCCTCAGAATATTTGAGAATTATAATTAATTCTTCAATTATTCATAAGGAATCCATACACGTACATCAGCTCTGTTTCTGGAGCAAGGATTTAAATCATAGAATCACAGCATGTTGTGAGTTGGGAGGGACCCCCAAGGATGCTGGAGTCCAACTCCTGTCCCTGCACAGGACAATCCCAACATTCACACCATGTCCCTCAGGGCCTTGGCCAAATGCTGCTGCAATCTTGTCAGGCTTGGTGCCATGAGCACCTCCCTGGGGAGCCTGTGCCAGTGCTCCACCACCCTCTGGCTGCCTCAAGAACCTTTTCCTCATGGCCAACCTCACCCTCCCCTGCCACATCTTCCTGCCATTCCCTCTGCTCCTGGCATTCGTTGGTGGCCAGAGAGAAGAGATCAGCCCCTGCCCCTCCTCTGCCCCTTGGGAGGAAGTTCTAGACCCCCAGGAGATCTCCTCTCAGTCTCCTCTTCTCCAGGCTGAACAAACCCAGTGACTTCAGCCCCTCCTCATACCCTTCCCCTCTAAACCCTTCCCCAATGTTGTGGTCCTATGTCAGCAACACAAATATGATGCAAGAACTACTATTCCCAAGCTGTTGCAAAGCAAGGTATCTCAAGACCACAACATACTATGGATGTGCAGTGCATGTCATTACTTGCACTCCTCATCTCCAAACCCAAGACATGTAATTACCCTCGAAAACAAACAGAAAAATTTCCAGTTAAAAGTCCAAAGTTATTTAGGAGAGAAAAACTTCCAAACATCTGCCTTTTCTCACTATTGTGACAAGGAATTTCACATGGAAACTGTACTTCAACCACCTGAAAAGTAACAATGGAAACAGGATGTGATGAGGATATTGATATTTTCACAGAAGTTTCCAAAACAGGTTTGCCACAGTGGTGTCCATTTACAATTAAGTAGAATATCCATTGTGACATTTCCCTTTTTTGTGCACTTGCTTTAAACCAGGAAATATTTGAAAGTGAGCTACAGTAAATATGATAATCCTGTAACCTTCCTTTAACAAAACAGCCCAACCAACCAAGCCAAAAAAAAAAACCCAAACCCACAACCCACATGCTGCCGTCTTCTGAATGTTTAAATAATTGTTCTACAAACCGGAAACTGAACCAGCAAACAAGAGAAAATTGTTGAGCACGGTGTAAAATTCACAATAAGAAACACATCAGAAGGCATGTCTACAATTTCTTTCCCTCCTAGCATTTCCTCCATTCTGGATTTGAACAAATGCACTCATGTAAAGAAATGCAAAAAGCTACTTGAAAAATATTCTTTAGCTCGTTCCTTCTTCCAAAGCACTTCAGCTTTTTCATTAGGTGTAGGTACCACTTTCTAGTAGTTTTCCTCTTAAGACACCTGATGTTTTAGCTACGTTTCTTTTCCTTACCAGATCGGAAGCGTTCATCCCTTGAGTTGGTAGAACGGGATTTCTGCTGTTTAGATACAGCAGCAGCAGTAGCTTGCGAAGAGCCTGGGACTCTGTTCTCTGTTTGCAGGGATGGATCCACACCTGAAACACAGTTTTATTTCAGCACAAATTCAGGTTTGCAAATAAAACATCTGCTTCCCATGTCTATGTTCTTATACCAACCTTGACACCTACTTAAAAGTTCAACTGAAGCCCTAAGTCTGCACACAGAATCCCAGCATTGATGGGAAAAGCCCTTTAAGCTCATCAAGTCCAATCATGAACCAAACACTGACCAGTCCCCGACTAACCCATGTCCCTCAGCACTATGTCTACACGACTCTTCAATCCCTCCAGGGATGGGGACTCCACCACTGCCCTGGGCAACCCCTTCCAATGCCTCAGAACCCTTGCAGCAAAGAAATTCTTCCTCACATCCCATCTCAACTGCCCTGGCCACAACTGGAGCCCATTTCCTCTTGTCCTGTCCCTTGGGCCTTGGTTGAACAGACCCACCCCCATCTCTCTCCACCCTCCTTTCAGGGACTTGGACAGAGCCACAAGGTCTCCCCTCAGCCTCTTCTCCAGTTCCCTCAGCTGCTCCTCATCAGACTTGTGCTCCAGACCCTTCAACAGGACAGCACAGTCCCTGGACCTTGCAAAATCCCTGTGAAAACACTCCTTTCTTGGCTATCAACTTTCAAAGTGATGTTGGCCACATCACTTATGTAAATGTGGTTATATGAGCTGAGCCAGCAGAGGCAATGTCTATTTAAGCACATTAAGTGGAAAAGAAGAAAGCAAGCTACCAAGTACGATTGATGTAACCGCATTTTGGGTTCCTGACAGGAACACAGGTCTTACACTGTTAGTTCGAGAAAAGTACAAGGCATTGTCTACCAAAATAGACATAACATCCATCTTCCCCTCCCTGGAAGTGTTCAAGGCTGGGTTGGATGAGGCTTTGAGCAACCTGGTCTAGTGGAAGGTGTCCCTGCTGCTGGCAGGGGGGTTGGGACTGGATGAGCTTTAAGGTCCCTTCCAA
>NW_010319680.1:11430-11982 GCF_000700745.2 Antrostomus carolinensis | reverse complement strand
GAGCCAGGAGCTGAGCCCAAAGAGGTCCATGACTCCATGGGCAGCCACGTTGGAACACTTTGTTTCTGGACTCTTTTAGCCTGCAGGAGGGATCTCATTCCAGGAAGAGCAGCAGAGATGAACTGACTGAACCCCCATTCCCTGTCCCCTGTGCCACTGCCGGGGAAGAAGGGAGAGAAATGGGGAGCAAAGTGATTTGAGCCTGAGAAGAAGGGAGGGGTGGGGGGAAGGTGTTGTAAGATGTGGTTGTTAAGTCTCACTGCGCTACTCTATCATACAATTCCTGTGCATCTGTAGGTACTTCACTTTGATCAGGCACACCAGCTAGTAGGACATTTCTCTGCTTACAAAACCCCTGATGGCAAAATCTCCTTACATGGCTCGCAAGTAATACTACCACCAACGACACTCATGGTGCTTTAAAATTTCAAACCACCTTTATGAAGCCCTCACTGATAAAGATGCTGATGGAGTAGAAAATATCAGCTCTTGGGAATCACAGAATGATTGGAAGGGACCTCAGGAGATCATCCAGTCCAACCCCCCTGCCAA
>NW_010319680.1:7294-11299 GCF_000700745.2 Antrostomus carolinensis | reverse complement strand
GTCCCAGGGCTCTGGTACCCTCACAGTGAAGAAGTTTTTCCTCATGTTTCAGTGGAACTTCCTGTGTTCCGGCTTGTGCCCGTTGCCCTTTGTCGCTGGGCACCACCAAAAAGAGTCTGGTCCCAAACTCTTGACATCCACCCTTCAGGTATTTATAAAAATTGGTAAGGTCCCCTCTCAGTCTTCCCCTTCTCAATCTTCTCTTCTTCAGGCTGAACAGACCCAGCTCCCAGTCTTTCCTCATTAAGAAAGATGCTCTAGACCCATCTAGATTCATTCTAGATGAATCTTTGTGGCCCTCCGCTGGACTCTCTCCAGAAGATCCCTGTCCCTCTTGAACTAAGAAGCCCAGCACTGGACACAAGACTCCAGGTATGGCCTCACCAGGGCAGAGTAGAAGGGAGGAGAACCTCCCTCAATCTGCTGGTCACACTTTTCTTAATGCACCCCAGGAGACCACTGGCCTTCTTGGTGTGTCTTAAAAAATACTCATATGCTGTCAGATTGGAGTTCTAGAAGTATAACTTTTCATGCTATACCTCATCAGCTGACATAAAAACTAATCATTTGAAAACTCCTGCTTGTTCAATGCCAAGTGAAATGGATTGGAGTAAGTTTCTACTGCACTGTGTAGCTGAATCTGTGGGGAACCAAATCATTATACAACTGGTGTTAAATATTCCCACAGAGGGCTTGGTGAATAGAAAAAGACAGAAATGGCTGCAAAGCATATTTTCAATTAACAGTAAAATTAAGTAGAACATGTTAGTATTCAGGAGTTGCATTCCTGTAGGCTCCGTTTTGCACTCTAAAATTCTAAACCCACAGTTAAGAAGAGTTAGTGGAAAAGTTACATTTCATTTGGGAACCATAAAACTATGTAGTTACAGGGAAATGCTAACTAAAATGTGTTATCTTTGACTAATCCAACCAAATGCACTGTGCAAAAGTAAAAACAAGTGTTGAGTAATAGCAAGCCTGAACGGTAATCAGACAGTAATTGGTTTCCTCAGTCAAACTCTGCACCCAAATTTCAGATAAAACTCTGTGAAAATAATAAATTATACCTGTATGCAACCTGGCATGGTGCTAGGTGATGCTTCTGAGTGATGGACAACATCAGACACACTGCAAAAATCCATTCTGAATGTGGATAGAGCTTGGGTGTAAAAAGAGTCAGAAATAAGATGATAAAATGAGCAATATTTACAGCGAAATTTGGTAACAGCATTGGGACAGGCTGCCCAAAGAAGGTGTGGAGTCTCCATCTCTGGAGATGTTCCAAACCGACCTGGACACTTTCCTGTGCAACCTGGTGTAGGGATTTTTTTTTCAGGTGGGTTGGACTGGATGATCTCCTGAGGTCCCTCCCAACCCCTGCAATTCTGTGATTCTGTGACCATACAACAAGTTGATTCATAAATATTTGTTAAAAGAAGGTCTCATCAACTACCCATGTAAATCTGAACTCTATGGTCACAGATACCTGTTTCCAGTTTCCAACAAGACAGAAGAATCATTTACCCCAAAACAGTAGAAAACCCTGTCCACATTCAAGTCTCAGTTGCAGAGCCTAGAGTAGATTCACAGAACACTCACCCTCTCCTCTCAATTTAAGCCACCTCTTTTCACAGTGGCTTCCAAACCTGTGCCACCACTTTCTCCTTCATGCCATTCTATCTCGAGTTCTCTAATCATTTCACAAACTTACAGTAATCAAAACTTTTCTTTTCAAACAATTTTCCTATTACTCCTTTTTCTACTTCCCTGTCTCTCACCAGCAATTCTGTTTCTTACTCAGTACTTCCACTGCTCACCCTATGTTTTGTTAAAAACTTTAGAAATCAGCGGAATTATACTATCAGCTAAAGTTTTGGAGGAAAACAAGTAGAGCTAGGTCCTGATGCACCATGAGGAAGACATTAGGTTTTGTGAAATTCAGATTCAAAGTACTGAAGACCAGGAGATAAAATTAACTGGTCAGCAGTCTTCACCTCTGAGCAACAGAGAAAAGATGACAAAGTCTATACCTGGAAAAGAAACGATGATCAAATCAGCTTTAAAAAGACACGAGTTATTGGTCCTGGAGATGGTGAAATAACAGAATAATTCCTCTTCAAATTTAAAATGCTGGCATCCATCAGTCTGCAAAAAATTGACGGATAATGGGACGCATCCCATCAGGAATGCTACTGAGTAAAGGGCATTATAAAAAATCCTGCAATCAAATTGTTAATGATAAAAAATGATTGCAGGCTCAAAGCCACTGGGACTCCCACTCATTAATCTGAGCCACGCTGAAGCTGTGTCAATTAACAAAACTCCAAGCTAGAACTGGGTTAATGGAACATATGGCAGGAAACTGCAAGAAGTAGTTATCTTAGGGCTTTAAGCAAACTTTGACTTTTTGTCAAAATATTCTTTGTGCTCAGAGGCAGACAGGCCGCTCACTCTTTTACCACATTAAAGCCAGATTCCTGGCATCTTAACGCAACGCTACACAGACAGGGCAGACAAATCAGGTAATCTGGTATTTCTTAGAAAATTTGGTATCAAGCAAGTAGGAGATACTACAGGATCAGCTAATTTTCTACCACTCCTTAAGATGACTAGGGAAAACCTGGCTGAACAAGGAGAATTTTTTAAGCAGCTGGAAATCTAAAGGAATCTGGGATTCTTTGTTGAGCCTAATACGAGATCACAGACAAACTAGGAGACTGCTGAATTGCACTGCTATCTCCTTAGGACTTGCTTTCTTACAATTATTGTCTAGGATGCTAGGGTGTTAATCTAGATTATATGGTCACTTCCCCCAGAAGAAACGCTCCTGAACACCTCAAGTTTGAAAGAGAAAAAAAAAAAAAAAATCTAAAAAAGAGCCATTAACATAATTTCCTACTATTTTTTTTTCTTCCAAATCTGTCTAACAAGTCAATTCTGCAGTTTCATACACCACTTCAGCTGAGTGAGCTCCTGAATGAGCAGGTTAACTAAACAGGATATTACAAAACACCTTTAGAAAGGATACAGGTATCATAGCAGGCTTCTAGAACAGACAACTGATTTTAATCAGTCTAACACCCCTGAAAACCCTTCACAGGAGTCAGTGATGCTTCTAAGACCCCATGAGTTAGAACAGGACACAGGGCCAGCACTATTCATGCAGAAAAGGGGAACAAAGGTGCTTTACACCACATCCTAGGAGAAAAACATACTTTTAAAAGCATGGAAGTAAAGTGCTATACTTTCTTAAGCCACACTTGAGAGCTGAGAACTTGAACAATTTGTGCAAACAGCCTTGCAGTCGAAGGGATGAGTGAAAAAAACCAAACAAACCCCAAACAACCCCACTATCAATAGGAAGGAAAGAAGGCAGAGTAAGTCAGCGGTTATGAGAGATTAAAACAAGAGAGAAATCCAAAGACCTGACTTTCTAGCAGACAGAATTCATTGACAGAACATTTCTCCTAACTGTTAATCCTCAGCTGACATCCTTACTTATCCTGGTCTCAAAATCTTTAACTAAGCTGAGCTGGAGGACAGGGTATTTTGAACAGAAAAGTGAGACAGTTCCTTAAAAGAAAAATAGTGTAAGGAGGAGAAGCTGTGGCAAGTGAAGCTAGAGCTTGCCAATTACTCTAGAACTTATTAAAAAAATCCAAACTGGTTCTATGCAAAGAATGAGCCATTTTATAGCAATGAGTTAGGTCTTGCGTGGTCTACAGAGTATTAAAAATTTGTAAGGGAAAAGGTACAGCTGATCTTAAAAACAAAACCTAAAAAAGTCCCATGACAACAAACCTGTGCTAAGAAACCTCATGATGAAACACAAGATCACATCTAACTGTTCAACACCAAATACACACTTTAAAACTTCTAAAACACCAGAGCTCAGCAGTAAGCAGAACTCATGAGAATAAAACTCTGTCTGTCCCGTGACAAAGAGGCACAGGGGTCACTGCATCAAGATTTTTAAAGCAAGAGAGACTATTATCTAGTTCAAGA
>NW_010319680.1:3676-7257 GCF_000700745.2 Antrostomus carolinensis | reverse complement strand
CTAACTTCTGCAAATACCAGAACTTAAACAGAACCAAAACCACAGCAGTAATCCCTCTGTTCTCTGATCTGAAAGCATAACACTAACCTTCTCAAACAATATCTATAGAGCGTTTTCTCTCACCTACCTACAGTCTCATTACTGGTTCCACTCATCTCTGTTGTCTTCTCATTCTCCCCCACCTCAACCAGAATCTCTCCAGCTATGGAAGAACTGGCCGAAGTTCAATGGCAGCATAACAGCTTTAACTCTGAGTGATTTAAGTGTCCAAGCATAAAAATAAAGAAGTTGAGCATTCAGCTTTTGGGCTTGAAGATAAAGTCTGATAATAACCAGCTTAAGAAGTAATAGTTTGTAAGAAGAAGTCAGTATTTTGAAGAAACTGTGAGTGGGAGGCAGCTGGCATGTGTAAAAAGGTACATAAAAGAATAAGAGTGACGACTAGCAAGGGTTTTCATTTAATGAAGCCAGCCAACTTCCTTCCAGGAATAACTTTACTTGTTTTTAAAAGTTATCTTAAAGTTCTAGATATAATTTTCAAACTAAAGTTTGCTGGCAAAAATGTACTGTTTAACATTTCACATAAAGCATTAAAAAAACCCATTTCAGACTTTTCTCTTGTTCTGCACTCCTCTGTAACAGCTATTTTCCACTACTGGTTAGATGCCATGTCAATCAAATACTATTAATTAATCTATTCAATTTAGTGAGAACTTTTCCACCACATATTTTCACAGATTTAGCACAAAAGTACACTCATCTGCAGTCTCTTACCTTGAATTAGTGGTATGTACCGTGCTAACAGTTTCGCTCTTTTCTTTTCATATCCTTTCTGAGTGATGTCTCCTAAAGAAAGAAGAAATAAATTCAGATTATTTTGAGCAGTTTTTAAAGAAGCTTTCTCATTTTCACGATACCTGTGATTAAACTCACTCACTTTGAATCAGTCGCATTAGTAACAAAGAGCTGGGCGTGTCAGAGACATTCATGGCCATATCCACACCCCCCACACAGCGCTGTCTGTGCACAGATGGAAATGTCTCTCCTGGAACTACACAGCAGAGGAATAACAATTTTGTCTGAAGCACCTGCATTGAACCTGGTTCTGGAGACAGTTGCCATAATGCAGAACATAGCACAAGGACCTGGGGGTCTTGGGCAACAGCGACTGAACATGAGCCAGCAGAGTGCCCAGGTGGCCAAGAAGGCCAACAGCATCCTGGCCTGGATCAGCACCAGTGTGGCCAGTAGGACCAGGGAAGTTCTCTTCCCCCTGCACTGGGCACTCTGGGTGAGGCCGCAGCTGGAGTGCTGGGTTCAGTGTTGGGCCCCTGAGTCCAAGAAGGACATGGAGGTGCTGGAGCGTGTCCAGAGAAGGGAACGGAGCTGGGGAAGGCTCTGGAGCACAAGTGTGCTGAGTTCCCTTGTGGCTGAGGGAACTGGGGGTGTTGAGCCTGGAGAAAAGGAGGCTGAGGGGAGACCTCCTGGCTCTGTCCAAGTCCCTTGGAGGAGGGTGGAGAGAGGTGGGGGTGGGTCTGTTCAACCAAGGAACAAGGGACAGGACAAGAGGAAATGGCCTCCAGTTGCACCACGGGAGGTTTAGATTGGATGTGAGGAAAAATTTCTTCACCCAAAGGGCAGTCAAGCAACAGGTTGCCCAGGGAGGTGGTGGAGTCCCATCCCTGGTGGGATTTAGCAGACGGGCAGACGAGGTGCTGAGGGACATGGGTTAGAGATGGAATTGGCAGTGTTGGGTTTATGGTTGGACTCGATGATCTTAAAGATCTTTTCCAACCAGTACGATTCTAACATTCCACAAAAGACCCGCAGTTCAGCGGAAGCCAACAAAGCTGTCAATCCTGGCTCTGCACCCTTCTGGGGCATCAGAAATGCTTGAGAAAACATGCCCTGGCACATCTGTGCTGCTGTCACTCTCCAGACCATGTCGCCCACTCTCTTTGGTGGAGCACACCACAATCTCCGCATTCAAATTCTCGGAGGTGATCATCTCCTCCTAGCACTAGTTTTTATTCAAAGTTGTCATCTGATATCTTGTTTTAAACTTAAATTGCAGACGCCACTGGTAAAACATGACACATCTTTTCACACAGACTAGAATAAAAGGAAAACTTTGGCAGAAATCCAAAATAAGTTTTTGAGACATTTCACAATCTGTATTTCCACGATTGTACCAACAGCATAAGGTGGCTTCACGCAAAGCCAGCAGCAAGCTTAGCATAAAAATTAAAAAAAACTCAAACCCTACCAAAATTTTATGAGTTTTGTTCATTTTCTAGATGCCAGCACAGACATGATAACAGTGATTAACAACTTAAAACTACTCCCACCTCCCAGAATTCACACTTGCTTAAAGACGGTGAGATACTACGCAGTTCCACTAATGAAGTGGACTTTTATCCCTCCATACTTGGCAACTGTATCATAATAGCATGAAATATAACTGAGATTAAAAATATCAAAAATATCTGATGATATTTTAGAATTTTAGAAATATAGGCAGATAATTATCTTTAATTAGAATACAAAAGTAAAATTTTACATTTAGATCTTTGCTTCAAGTACATTCTTTCAGCAATGTATTGGGGAAAGAGCATATCAGAGCAAACTACGGAGAACAACAACAACAACAACAAAAGTTGAAACTTTTTATCCATCCTATTTACACAAGGAATCAAAACTTAATGTCTGGAGTAAAAAAAAAAAGAAAAAAGAATTAAAATTTCTGTGAGTCTTAGCACACTTGGTGCTTGAATGGATTTAGATCTCGAATTTGACAGCATTCCAGGAACACTATTTGCAGAAGCAAGAACGCCTTTTCCTCTGTCAGATTTTACACAGAAAAGTTCTTGCGCTGCATGTTAAAATGTTTCTTGGGTATTTGCCTTAATACATAAGGGTTGGTTTTGATTTTTTTGTTTAATATTATCCATCTAAACACATTTCCTCAAATATTCCCCTCCCTCCTACATCAGAGGATGCTACTAACAGAAACAAAGCCACTTCATTCTACCATCCCTCCCGCAAGCCAGTGAATATGCATCATTTAAAGCTCCTGACAGGATGCCGAAAGGAGCACAGAGAGCTTGAAGACACTGTTCAAAACAGGGGGAAGAAAAAAAGAAAAAAAAAAGGCAAATCCTGGAGTATTTCAATCATTGCAGATATTTCAAACCACAAGCAAACAGGATTTGTCCGTTTTTTCTCATAAATCTGTGTAAAGTTTTCATATAAAATTTGCAGACGAGACAGAAATGCTTTGGTTACGATTTTTCTTGAGCAGAAAATGTCTTTAGCAGAAGAAATATATATTTTTTTATATATGTATATGTGTGTGTGTGTTATGTAATTATATCAAAAGCAGATATTTCAAACCACAAGCAAACAGGATTTGTCCGTTTTTTCTCATAAATCTGTGTAAAGTTTTCATATAAAATTTGCAGACGAGACAGAAATGCTTTGGTTACGATTTTTCTTGAGCAGAAAATGTCTTTAGCAGAAGAAATATATATTTTTTTATATATGTATATGTGTGTGTGTGTTATGTAATTATATCAAAAGAA
>NW_010319680.1:0-3574 GCF_000700745.2 Antrostomus carolinensis | reverse complement strand
AGTCATTTCTACAAAGAAAGAAAAAGGATCCCAAAAAAGATACATCATTTTCAGTCATGGAGGAAAATGAAAAAACAAAACAAAACCACCCAAAAAAACCCCCAAACAACAACAATAAAACCCCCAAAAACCCAGAAAAGAAGCACCAGCAGGAAGCACAGTTTATCTTAAAACATAACTAATTTAAACTAATTAATTTAACTAATTTAAAAGATTGTCTTAAACATTGTAAGATTATCTTAAAACATAAGCAATTTGGAAGATGAAAGCAATCTCAGCAAATCCTTGAGCTGACAAACGCCGTACGTAACGCGAACGTGCCATACCGTAACTTCAGCGAGGACGGGGATTTTCACGGCCTCCCAAACCATTCAGGGAATTCAATCCTTAAATCCAACCTCTGTGCGGATCAGCCGCCTCGCCAGGTATCCCCCACCTGCAGAGCTATCCATGGAAGCAGCAGATCAACAGATGGGGTTGAAAATGTCTCATTTAAACCAGAGTATCTCCAACTTCAGCATCTCACCGCGTTTGGAAATTCTTTTATTTGGCTGGAACGCGATTTGAAGCCTTTTTCTTGAACTGGGCTAAGCAAAGTCCAACGTGGTGAGCATCTGTGCCACCTTCTGCAGCCCACGCTGCCCTGTCAGGCTCTTTGTTCCTTCCCCAAAAGCCGGGGGGTGGATTCCTGCTCTCTACCCCCTCACCCTGCAGAGCCCCAGTGGGATTAACCCATCATTTGGGGTCCTTTGTCATCCCTCACCTCTTCCAAACAGAGCCGCTTGGCCACATCTGGTCTGGCAGGGCCACAGCTGCTGTCATTTGGCCTCACTTGCTCCCGAGTTATTAGATGACACAAAAGCAAGATGAGGTCCCTCAGTCTCAGCAAACCAGCTGGGAAGCCAGAGTGAAGCTAGACACTGGGTCAAGCCGATAGTTCCCTGCCTGAAATAGCTGATGTATCGCAAAATCTGACATATCATAAAGAAAATCATCTGTAAAATCTGACATATCATTAAAAAAAACCTGTAAAATCTGACATATCCTAAAAAAACCTGTAAAATCTGACATATCCTAAAAAAACCTGTAAAATCTGACATATCCTAAAATATCTGACATATTGTAAAGTATGTCAGAGGCTCCACGAAAATTAATCTAGACAGCGCTGAAAATGTTGGCATTTCTTAACATGATCTATAAAAATTATTTTCTTAATGAGAGCACAAAGAATCTGTCATGTAGTAATCCCAGATCTACCCAGGCATGTTTTTATTCATCTCTAGACAGAGATGAAAATGTTGGCATTTCTTAAAGTGATCTATAAAAATTATTTTCTAAATTAGCAGCCTCTCCTCTTCAGCACGCGAAGCATGTTCCAGCTCCTTCGTACCTCTGAGAAGTTCTTCAAGGCTTCTGATTGAGGAGGGAAGATGAACACGATGCAGACAGACACTGAACAGCTCATTAAAAGGTGAGCTTGCTAGCGAGTGAGTGACTTCTCTGGTCCTTAATCAGTGCTTGTGCTTAAAATTCTCTCTGGGAGCAGCGATAAGAAACCACGCACCACACTGTGCTGTCAGTAGGTCTCAAGAGTCCGTCATCTAAACACTCTCCAAAACCCAAACTGATCAATGGGTGACAAAGAACTAGAAAATTAAAATCATTACTTGCAATTAAAGAAAGGGTTTTGGACCTCCAGACAATGCAGAAGCCAACATCTGCTGCCATCCCTGTGATAAGGTAGGCCTGTGCTGTTTAATAATCAAAGTGTTTTGAAGGAATAAAATAAAAATCTTCCATAACTGTGACTTACCCCTGTGTGGAAATTGCTATACTTATTAAACAAACTGGTTCTAAACTGGATCCACATCAACACAGCTCTTCTGTAAACCATGGGGAGTTTATTTCCCTCATTTTTCAGCCAGCTGAGGAACGATCATTTTTTTCCTGGGCAAAATAAAAATCTACTACTGGATTCTTTTCCTAATAGCTGAATTATTAATCAACAACATGTTTATAAAGCAGCAGGACATCTCACAACTGCTTGTAAATAAGTAGTCCATTAAGTAGTCTTGGCTCTACATTTTAGCTACTCAGATGTTTCCAGTTTCAATCTTAACTTTTGATTCTTTTCCTAAAATCGTATTACAAGCCGTATGTCCACCAGTCATGAACTTCAGACTGGAATCGGTGACTGTACACAGATCAGTCAGACTGCTAAACTCAGAGGTTTGGGGTTTTTTTGTGTGTTTTGGTTTGGGGGGTTTTTTGTTAAGTGCAGTAAGTACCTCTGTTTCCAACTGTTCACCCTTCTGTAAAACTCACGCTGAGCAATCCCAGCTATAAAGAAGCACTTTTAACTTCTCATGTAACCTGAAGCCCACTCTGGCATGTAACTTCTGGTGAAAAAATCCCACTTTTTTCTCCTCTATAGGATGTAACCTTCATTCCAAAAGTCATTCTATGGCACAGTATTTCAGCCGCAGCTGAGCTTACATTCCCACTGTCTTTGAAAAGCACAGAAAACTGCACCCGTGTGAAAAGCAGGTGAAGTTTTATCTTTACTATCCAGAAAAGAACACTTCCTTACATCTAGAACTTTGCCAAACAGCTGTCCTTTATCCGGAATCACTGCCGTTTTCTGAAGTAAGGGCTATTGATTGATGCCTTAATTTAGTGTGCACATTATAGGCTAAATGAAGTGTAAAAATACCTTGATTATAATCTTTCATAACATACCGATCCATTTAAAAAGGAAATAGGTGACATCTGATCACTCCATATGGTGATGCTTTTGACTAACCTATAGGACATCCTACTTCAAAGATCCTATTTTAAACACCCTGAGGGCATCAAGATGCCTTTTAAACAGTATGAGCTTAGCAGGATCTCACTGAAAATGTATGTTGCTGGTAATTCCCACTTTGCAGCAGGACTCTCATCCCTCTGACAGAATCTGAGTTATCAAAGCACGTGAAAGTAATAACGTGGAGATACACAGCTACTGAAACGAACATAGGTTCTTTAAATCTTTGCATACACAATGAAATCTCTGAAACAATTCCAAGCATGCCGAGGAAAAGAAGGTTATTGGGAATAGTCAGCATGGATTCACTAAAAGGAAATCATGCCTGACCAACCTGACAGCCTTCCATGATGGCATGACTGGTTGGGTGCATGAGCGGAGAGCAGTGGATGTTGTCTACCTTGACTTCAGCAAGGCTTTTGACACTGTCTCCCCCAGCATCCTCATAGGAAAGCTTAGGAAGTGTGGGTTAGATGAGGGGACAGTGAGGTGGGGGAAGAACTGGCTCGATGGCAGTGCTCAGAGGGTTTTAATCAGTGGTGCAGAGTCTAGTTGGAGGCCTGTGGTTAGTGGTGTTCCCCAAGGTCGAGTACTTGGTCCACTCCTATTCAATATATTAATCTGTGACTTGGATGAAGGGACTGAGTGTAGCCTCAGCCAGTTTGCTGATGACACTAAACTGGGAGGAGTGGCTGACACACTCTGGAGGGCCATGCTGCTATTCAGAGAGATCTGGCCAGGCTGGAGAGTTGGGCAGAGAGGAACCTG
>NW_010319679.1:372-639 GCF_000700745.2 Antrostomus carolinensis | reverse complement strand
ATTCTTCACCAACAAGTGCTTGAGTCACACCACCCAAGTTGCAGAAGGCAAGGGCAGGAACTGGGAGAATGAAGAGCTGCCCACTGTAGGATAAGATCAGGTCTGAGACCATCTGAGCAACCTAAAGGGTAACAGAGTACTGGGACAGGCTGCCCAGAGAGGTTGTGGAGTCTCCTTCTCTGCAGATATTCAAGACCCGCCTGGACACCTTCCTGTGTAATCTCATTTAGGTTCCTGCTCTGGCAGGGGGATTGGACTAGATGATTT
>NW_010319679.1:0-205 GCF_000700745.2 Antrostomus carolinensis | reverse complement strand
ACACAAAAGCCACTATCCATCATATTTGAGAAGTTGTGGCAGTCTGGTGAAGTTCCCATGGAAAAGGGGTAACATAACCCACATTTTTAAAAAGGTAAACAAAGATCTTGGGAACTACAGGCCGGTCAATCTCACCTTTGTGCATGGCAAGATCATGGAGCAGGTACTCCTGGGAACTATGCTAAGGCACATGGAAAGTGAGGAG
>NW_010319678.1:46720-56708 GCF_000700745.2 Antrostomus carolinensis | reverse complement strand
TGACCTCCTGGAAAGCAGCCCTGCGGAGAAGAACCTTGGAGTCCTGATGGACAACCAATTAAATATGAGCCAGCAGTATGCGCTTGTGGCCAGGAAGGCCAATGGTATCCTGGGTTGTATTAGGAAGAGTGTTGCCAGCAGGTCAAGAGGTGATCTTTCACCTCTACTCAGCCCTGGTGAGGCCCCACCTGGAGTATTGTGTCCAGTTCTGGGCTCCTCAGTACAGGAAGGACATGGAACTCCTGGAGCATTTCCAGCAAAGGGCAACTAAGATGATTAAAGGACTGGAGCATCTTTCATATGAGGAAAGGCTGAGGGAGCTGGGCCTGTTCAGCCTGGAGAAAGGACATCTCAGAGGGGATTTGATTAATGTTTATAAATATCTAAAGGGAGAGTGTCTATAGGATGGGGCCAGACTCTTCTCATTGGCACCCAACAATAGGACGTGAGGCAATGGGCATAAACTGCAGCATAGGAAGTTCCACCTGAACATAAGGAAGAACTTCTTTACTGTGAGGGTGACTGAGCACTGGAACAGGTTGCCCAGAGATGTTGTGGAATCTCCCTCCCTGGAGGGAGGGAGACTTCTGACTTTCTCAGAAGACTGGCTGAAAGACAGATGTTTAGTAGATTATCCTTTAGGTTTGTAATTTATTCTGTGTCACTGCAGATAGGTAGGTTTTCCTGCATTCTCCAAAACATAGGTCTGTAAAGTGACACATTCCATTCATTTACAATCATAATTTTTCTTAGTAAATATATGAAACTATTTCAGAATGGGATTGTGCATGGCTATGAGACTACACTCCTCTCCAAAGTCAGAAATAGAGCTAAAGATTTCTGTCTGTTCCTGCTCTTCAGTTCTGTCAGCGCTCATGTAAACCACTAGCAGAATGAGAACCCCTCAGCCTCTAGTAGTGCCTGATCGTGTTGCTTTCATCTACATCTAGAATTTTATCTTTACTGTAGCATGACATGATTGTTGCAGAGTAGCTGGTGGATGCTTTGTTGTTCTCCACAAATTCTTGTCTCTGTGGATGTAAGAACACTGACTTGCTTTTCAGGAACATGCAGAATTTGAAACTAACTCCTAAATACAACTATGTGTCACTTGGATGACTTTATCGTGATCTTGTGCAAGAAAGTAATTCTGTGCCCTATTTTTTAAAGCTTGTATTTGGAAATGTGTTTTGTTGTGATTTTGATTCTGAATACTGGATAACTAATAAATGTATAAAAGAAAGGAGTATTTTTAAAATGCTTTTTATCTTTATTGTATAAATTGATAGGTACAGTTGTATCTACTGTATCTCTTCTCTAATTAGAGGTGGCACATGGACTGGCTCATTACTTCTGTCTAATGAGCCGGTCCTTGTGCCACCTCTCTAATCAGAAAAGAGATAGGTACAAAATGTTCTTATAAAGTTATTATAAATCATTCTTTTTTATCAAAAAAATTAAGTCACTGCCCTCTATAGTTTTGTCCAGGTCCAAGATGATTTCATTCAGGAGGGGTAATTGTGCAAGAGAGCTCTCTGAGTGCTGAATTAAAGGTGCTCTTGTGCTGTGCAAAGCGGCCTTCTGCTCAATAGATTACTTATTTATAGTATATTTTCTCAGGTTTAGAGCAATTTGTTGGAAGAATGCAAGATTTTCGATTTTACCCAGTGGCACTTACAAACAGGTAAGGAACCTTCATTTTTGTAAGAAACAGGAGTGTGGTGAGAAAGAATAGATAGCAATATGCTTATTTCCCAAAGTCTTGTGATTTTCTGACATCTACTTTAGATGATGTAGTTTACCAAACCTTATTTTAAAGATGACTTTTAATCTAAAAAGTCTTGAGTTAAAATAAAGTCAACAACTTAATGTGGTTTTCTTTTGAATAATATAGCTAATATATGTAATATATATGTAGTGGAACCCCACACTCAGTAATAAATGGGTGCTTTCCTTGTTATTGTTGTCCCTGTTACAACCTGACTTAAGTGTTCTTGCAGAGAGTAGATCCAGTTGCTAGATTTCAGTGCTTATAAACTATCTAGGTTTTATCATTATATCATAATTCTGACATAATAGCGTGTCCTGATAAGCTTAGTTCTGCTGGATGAGATTTGCCAAGCTTTCACAGAGCTCCATGTAAACTGTGGGGCAAGGAAGGGAGCATAGTGAGCCGGTCCAGTTTAGACCACTTTAATGCTAGTGATCCAAGTGAAGAGGACAGGCACTCCCAGCTGGTCAGCATGCTGGCTTCATGGCTGTGAACTTGGCTTCCATGCTTAGCAGTTCCTTTCCTCTGGTTTCAGCTTCCCCATGGTATCAGATGTCCGTGTCAGGTATTCCTGATGCTCTCCCCCACCCCACACACACACTCTTACCCTGATGTGCTATTGTCTTAACTGTTCATTGCTTTCTATATTAGATTGTCACCATAAGATAAGCCACCAGTGACTTTGCTAGCTCAGCTAACATAGCCCTGGGCAATTGCTTTGACTTCCTTCATCCCTAAGGCCAAATTAGGTTTCCACTGCAATTTCTGTTGCCCTCCAGCCTCCCTTCCTAGCATATTACAAAGAAATGTTACCTTTGTTATCTAGCTCATGCTGGATTAATCTAGTCAATTCAAGCTGGCCAGGAGTCGTCAGGTCCTATTTGTCTGTGTGGTGCTTCTGGGTAGGCTACATGCAATGACACTTGTGACTGCAGACCTTAAGGCTACTTACTGATAGTCTTTCAATAAGATATAGAGCAGTTTCCTAGGAGCTCAACTGTCTGCAGGACAATATGATGAGCTGAGCTTCTGTGAATTTAAAGTATTAATATGAATCTGAATTCCAAGTTATTTGAAAATCCTGTTGGTTGTATTCTTTCAGAGCAGTGCTTGTCAAATCCTATGAACTACGGTCAGTGAAATGAATAAAGTTTAAAAATTGAAATTTAAGGTGTTTTACAAAGTGTTGTTTACAAAGGCTTTGTAGATGTAGTTTTATATCCACAAATAACTTGGTTCAAAATGTTTATCTGGGATAAACTGCGTATGAAAGTCTTGCCTGCCATCAATTTAAGTCTAAGGCTATCTAAAAGGTCCTGTAGCTTTGGGTTCTGAAGAATTCATAGTGGCATCTATCAGGTATTTATTTGCTTAAGAAGTATACAAAAATTATATTCTTACTGATAAAGTAGGAAAATGGGAAAAGTAAGAGGTTTTTAATTTAAAAATTCAGTGTCTTCTAGGCTCACAAAATTCTTCTTTTACACCAGAGATGAACAGATACAGGTTTAGGTAACCTGCTCATGTCATTCATATATCTATCTGCTTGCCTACCTACCTATCTGTGTATCTGTATTTCAGTTGATGCCAGAGGGAACTTAAGTGACTTAATGGCTTTGACATGGGTTGTAAGAGGCAACCAGAGTGATCAGACTGGAGCAGCTAAAAAAGTGGGCATTTGTATTAAAGTTAGTTGAAAGTGAAAGTATTTATATCCAGGTTTTCTAAGGTACAATGTGATATTGCTCAGCCTAGTCTTTTTGGAGGATTTGAGTGCAAACATTCGACTCATCTGTGGTTACAGGCAATACGCTGAGGCTATGGTATGCCTAAGAGCAGGTTCAGATCAGTGATTGGAGTCAGAACGTGATGCTATAATAAAATGTTAAGAGTTTTTCTCCTTGCATCTAAGGCAGGATTCGTTCCCCCTAGCTTTAAGCGTCCCAACAGGGAGCTCATTTCCCTTGGCTCCATATGTGTCTGTGGAGCAATGAAAGCAATTCCAGAATGCTTCTTCACAGACACCTTCCGAGATTGCTGGCTGCTTACCATCGATTGCATAGGGATGCTGGGTGGCCTAATTCCTACCTGATTGCCCCATTTGTGTGAGATGAAACCAGGCCTTTAGGGCTTCTACTATAATCTAAACTGAACTTTGTTTAATCTGTGAGCCTAGAGACACAAAATGGCACTTGTCCTTTTTTATCATATATTTAATTATTTTTGTATATGCTGTGACAGAGACATTTTGGAAGTATTCTCTGGAAAATTTCCTCACCTCCATACCCAATCTGAGTGCCGCTGTCCTGGAAGTCATCCTCGAGTGCACCCATTGATACAGAGGTACTGCATCCCTAATGGTGCAGATGATACCACTAATGACAGAGTACTGAGGTTGGATGCAGATGCCCATCCTCTGTATTACATCAATGATGATGACATTGGGACCACCTGGATTTCATCTGTGTTTGCTAATACTGCAGATCTGGATCATGGTGTTTCTATCACAATAGATCTACAAAATGGACAGTATCAGGTAATGAGAAAATTACATTTGCTGTTTATTAAATCAAAACTAGGAAAATATTTTGTTGACATTGCATTACAATTTTGAGGAAATTCAAACCTTAAGCTTTAAGATATTATCCTTAGGGGACCAAGAAGAAAGTGTCCTTTATCAGCATGAAACAACGCAAAAAACAACAGAACGCATTATGGTTCTTATGATTCTCTTTCGATGTGTTCTGTTGTAACAAGCAGTAATCTAGAATAGTTAAACCAGAGCGGATATGCTGTGTGAAAACACCAGTATTTAGAAACTGGTTACTCTCTTTTAACTCCACTTTTGTAAATTTCAAATTCAATTTTAATTTTTATTAAGACTTGAGGTGCTTGTTTTATACCTTCTGGTAGAAAGCTGACTGCAGTCAAATGTAATTGAACATACTGTGTCACACTGACATATCAGAGGGGATTTCTGTTTTGTAGATGTTCTGGAGATGGTAGTTTAGCCTCCTGAAGAACATGGGAGGAGAAAAGTATAAGCAGGAAAAGTTCCTGAAGAGGCCAGATGGTACCTAACACTTCACTGCACTGTTGAAGAGTTTCAGGATGTCTTGGAAGGAGGAACATTATCAGCAGTGGGGCTACATTCACAAAGGGGGATCTACCAAGCTTCCATATATTCCTGCTAGCTTTTTTTTTCTTTCTTTCTTTAATGGTGAGAAGGGAAAGAAGGTAGTGACAGATTTTGACTACGTAATTAAGAATCAGTCCTTTAGTTAAAAGGGAGTTCAAATGTCTGTGAAGTTCTGAGACTTGGCTTGGTTGACACACATACATTTCTACGTAAGCAGTATGCTGGGGGAAGTGCTCTTTAATACAACACAGGATATTTGATGAGATTCCAAGATAAAAATAGGGATATTCCATAAAAAAAAAATAAAAAAAAAATGACCTGTTACGAGACAAACTACTCATCAAATATTTGGCAACACAAAGCTATGCCCTTCATTTTTTGCCAAAATAATATTACTATAACAAATCATGGACTTTTTTCCTACATTTAGAAAAATGTAGACCATTTTTCAAATAGTCTTCAAGAAACAGTGGAGTTCTGGTGCAACAGTTTAGTTGTGTAATAATGTCTGAGAGATCAAAGAGCTTGTTTAACAAAAAAAAAAAAAATCTTTGTTTTTAATTGGGAATGTGTGGACTGAGATATTGGTTCTTTTTCTGTCTTTGAGTGATGAAGCAGACTATACTGTCACATTGAAAAAAAAAAAGTTTATATTATCATTGTTTAACATGTTGGCCATCAAGATAAGTTTATAAATTTATTATATTCTTGTAGGTATTCTATATTATACTGCAGTTCTTTAGCCCACACCCTGAAGCAATAAGAATTGAAAGGAAAAAAAGAGATGATCTGAACTGGGAAGACTGGCAGTATTTTGCTAAAAATTGCAGTGTTTTTGGAATGGATAACAATGGATCTTTGGAGGAACCAGACTCTGTCAACTGTCTCCAGCTTCCTAGGTATGAGTGGGTATTATCTGCATAACACAGATGCTTTGAACAGTTAACATTGTGGCACGATTCATTTGTATGTCCCAATGAGGCAGAACCTTTTAATTTGGTATACTCATGTATTATGGGCTGCTGAGTATATAAAAGGTCCCAAATCTGACCTTTTGATTAAGATTGCCAAAGGTCATCTATCATTTTTACCAGATTTCAGACATTGAAGAATGTGACACAATTGATTCCTCTGTTATTTTTGAGCTAGACTTCTGAAATTTTACATGCTTGTGTGTTGGAACGCTATTGTCAGTAGAATTAGAGAACATTGAGATGAAGAGTGAAAGAAGGTACTGGTACAGCAGATTGTTTAAAACAATCTAGTGAATGTGAAAGTATTCCTTCTGATCTCTAAGAGTGTAACTTATTCTGAAGCTTAGAAGCGAGGCCAAACTTAAGTACAAAAGCTAATCATTCAGCATTACTGCTAATCATGCAAAACATGTAAGAAATGGGTTGAAAATTGTATCTTGATGCTTTCTAATCTTTCAAAGCAAAAACCAAAATAAAACTGGGGCAAAAAGGATCATTAGCTTTTAGAAACATGTTGCAAGCCTTTTTACTAGACACTATATGCAAATTTTAAAATATAGAATATATACAATATGCGTTTCATAAATTTAGCATATAACATAATATATAGGTAATATGTATTATCATTTTACATGCACACATGTATGTATGTACATATATATATATACACACACATATATATGTGTATATATATTCAAATGCACCATCCCTTGCCTAGTTTCAGGTGTCAGTCAGTGTTAGGCTTGTTTAGTACTTGTCTGGAAATCAGTCAGAAAATAAAGTACTAGGTGCTGTAGGCATTTTGATTTTTTTTTTTGTTTCATTTTTGCTACCCTCCTAAGACTTTTCAGGCATCAGCATCTTTGTTCTTCAGGAGTTGAGCATTCTGAGGAGAGGAGCATAAGGTCATCTGAGTTACATCAGTTTTCAGTAAAGGACTTTGAAATTTATTGCTGATCCTTGGAGCAGAGGGTAGAGAAGGGAAATCTCTAAAGTCAGCCAGACATTTTTTTGATAAATAACTCAAATGAGGTGTAATGCCCTTTTCAGCCCAGAAATGTGTATTTGTATATTTTCTAAAATCCCACCACAATTGCCCTATCAGAGGCTTGAGTCTCTGCTTAGTCTGAATATTGACTGACCCTTGGTTTAGGATCTCCTTTGTTTTCCTGGTTTCCTGAGAAGCTGCGTGTAGATGCCCTAAGATCTTGACAACCTGCTTATCCTAGGTCCTGTCACCCTTACAGTCCTTTTGCTGTTCCTTCTGGTGCTTCCATACCCAGATGGTGTCATTCATCTGCCATTCATACCCATCTTAGCGTTCCGATTTACAGCTCTATATGTCATGGAAGAAAAATACTTTATTTAACTTTCTGTGGAGAGGAGGAGAGGACAGTATCCCCCAGAGAAACATATAGATATATTCCACTGAGATTTTTGCAAAGCACTGATCTGGATAGGGGCACAATAAATTCAAATATCCTTCATGAAGACAGAGGAGTGTGACTCAGCAGACCTAGTCTAACTATGAATCTCATCTTTCAAAAGCTCAGAGATATTTTGAAGTGAGAAGAATAACAGTTTTTGAATGCTGTATGTCAGGTGCCAGGTGATATTGTGGGATGCCTATTTTTAATGAGCACAAGTGGGTGTGCAAATAAGCAGGCATTCTTGCCTCTTGCAGAGACAAGTTCTACTCATAGCTAAACTCTGCCTAGTGAATATACCAATGTGAGATATGATTCATACCAAACTGTGCAAAAGTGCCGTTTATATATACTTGTTTACTCAGCCTTTGCGTGAATTCTCAGAACTGTCCTTCCCCTTCTTGGGCTTAAATATACAGTTTTACTCTCAATCCTGCTGCATTCCATTAAATTCTCTTGCACTCCACTCACTGGAAGGTGGCTTGTGTTTCTAACTCTGCACGTGCATTGAATGAGATGATACAGTCCAGTGACTCTGGAATTCAAAGTATAATTGTTTCTGTATGGTTTTTGTATGTGTTTAGGAGGTGTATAATTAACAATATGGGCATATTAGTTGTTAGTTGTCGGAATGATTTTCTTACGTAGTTCAAGTGTAGTACGTGTTTCTCAAAGACACTGTGTTAAACTTTTTGAAAACTTAGTGCAGATTACACTGTATCAGTCACACTTTATTCATATTTTGAAGTTGCTTCTTAGAGGCCTTACTTGTAATTCAAAAGTAAGGGTCTGGAGAAGAACATGGCAAATTGTGGAAGAACAGACATATAAAGGACATTTCCCAAGCTTGAATTCTGGTGACTTTCATAAGAATTTTCCCCAGAAACCACAAAAAAACTAGGTACAGTTAAGTGGAGACCTTGTCTGAGAAAAGGGTATTAAGAGATAGAATCTGTAAGATATGTGATATTTTTATTTTCATTTGTCTTTTTGTCTATTTGAACAGCTTTACACCATATTCTCGTGGTAATCTAACTTTTAGTGTTCTTACCCCGGAACCAAATCATCGACCTGGTTACAATGATTTTTACAATACTCCACCTCTCCAAGAGTTTGTAAAAGCTACACAAGTGAGGATTCATCTCCATGGCCAATATCATACTAATGAGTCTTGGGTAAATTTTAGGCATAGATACTACGGAGTTAATGAAGTTACAGTCAGCGGAAGGTAGGTGTTATGGAACTCTTCCCCCACCCGTCACTGCCTACAACTAATACAGCTGTGCAAAGTAGATAATGAACTGCCTAAAATTTAATTAAGTTGTTCTGCTTTTACATTTATGAATGAGAAGGGAATTTTGTCTGAAGCCATGTGTCAAGTTTGAGATTATTTGTGTACTGTTTTTTGTTTTGTTTTGTTTTTTTTTAAAACATTTGCTCACGTTATTTTAAAATTAATTATACTTATTACACAAATCTGTCAAAAGTCATAATTTCCTTGGAACCGATGCCTCTAAACAAAGGCTTATGATAGAAGCCATGGCTTGTGCTGTACTTCAGTAGCTCTTCCAAGTTCCATTATAGATTCCCAGACATGGCAATTTTTAACAGTCTTAATGCAGAACTCATTCTTTTAGTTGTAATCTTCCATTTAAAACTGGGCAGCTGTCAGTAGAGGTGTTACATTATCTGTGACTGACAACTTTATTGTATATAAGTGTGTTGACATGTGAAAGGACTAATTATGCCTTGTAAATAATATGCAATTTTGTCAATGAAATAGTTTCCAAGAAACATATGGTGCAGATTTTTGTTAATAAGTACTATTCCTGAAATTATTTTGGTAGCTGAGATCTCCTTTTGAGAGAAAGCACCCCATTAGAGGTCACGTTTACCTTAAAATTTTCTACACTGTTAATGTTTTAATTATTAAGTGTGTTATTATAATGCTTTTACTGAAATAGCTACAAGCTTGGTGACTATGTAACAGTAAAATAATTTCAGTTGTAGTTTGCAAAACTATAGCAAGTGTCCAGAAGAGCAGCCCTTCAGGCAGAGTGGGATGGCTCATTGCATATTAAGTAATACTCTATAAAGATTTTATTTTAGTAAGAAATGGACATTTTAACTGAGATCAGAATGGGTTAAAAGAGATTATGCTTGATACAGAATTTTTTTAAAACTATAGCCACCCTGTAAGGCTTAACATTGATGAATAATTGCCATTTATTTAATATAGTTTTACATGTTAGTGTTATATACTGAAATATAGTTTTCACTACATATTGTATAAGGTAAAAGTAGCTCTACTACATGCTGCTTTTATTTTCTTGGATAGCAATCATTGATACTTAAAAGTATGTTGAGTTAAGTAGTCTTTTGTAGGTTATGGTGTTTAAGAACATTCTCTTTGGTAGTGTGTGTTTATACTTAATAAAGAACCAGACTATGTAATACACCAAATTGTCTTTGTGACCATGTTATATATGGTTGGACGGGTGTGTTTCCATGTTTAATTTTTTCTTCACTACCTATTATTCTTTCAGGTGTAATTGCCATGGTCATGCTGATAATTGCGACACAGCTATGGAACCGTATAGGTGCCTGTGCGTCAAGGAAAGCTATACAGAAGGAAATAATGTTAGTCTCTCCTTTGTCTATCTATGTCACCTATGAA
>NW_010319678.1:17219-46690 GCF_000700745.2 Antrostomus carolinensis | reverse complement strand
GTGCATGTATGTGTGTTAGTTTTGTCTTAGTTTTTATATGGAATATTTCCATAGCAGAGTTTGTATTAAATAAGGGGAAAAAAAAAATTCCCCACCCCCAACCCCTGACAAAAGTCGTTCCACCACAAACGACTAGGGGTGCTGTGTTTAGGGATTTGATTTCTTCTTAGAGGATTATGCTACTTTCAAACATTAGGTGTAAACCTTGAATTTAGACTGTCAGCATCTAATAAAGATTATGGCTCTACCTGCTGTAGAAACTAGCAAATTATTTGTAGAGTGAAAAAGTAGTGAAGATCCAATGTTGACAGCAGATGTGCTTCAGGGATTTTTTTTTTTTTCCTCTTTTACTCTAGTCTTAGTCCTCTTTCCTCTAGTCTTAGTCTTGTGCTATGCATTCCAGACCCTTCAGTAGATGGAATGCAGTAGGCACAGTCCTGGAGTTCAACTTCTGATTTAGTTTCATTTGAAAGGGAACAGTTCAAATGTTCCAAGACAGCTCCGTGATACAAATCAAAGCACAGTAAATGCAGGAAATTTGGAGATTTGCTTCAAAACTGCATGCCTAATCCAAGGTAAAACACTAACATAGATTTACCTTTCTGTAGATACTTGGGACATCTGTAGATACTTGGGACATCTGTAGATTACAGTCTCTGACTTCAGCTAAGAATGAGATATTTTAATGCATTTGTTTTACAAAATATTTCTAAAATGGGAAAAGTTAAAGCATTTTGGACTTGATTTGAAATGTCTCTTGCATAGCTGAGTACAGTCAAGAAAATACTGAGAGATGCTTGTACATATTTATTTGGAAGTTGTTTTCTTGGGGGGGTCTTATTTTGATCTAAACCAGTGATTTGGATAGTGGTTTTTTAAAACACTGAAAATTGAGCTTTGAAAAAATTTATTTAAAGTCAGCCTTTAAAATGTCAGTTCCCCATACTTTTTACAGTCATATATGACATTGTTATCTTTAAAATAATCAGTCGTTGCAGCATGATTGTTCTAATAAAAGAACAAACTTAATATTACTTTTTACTGCTCTGTGTTTTCAGATAGCTATATTAAGGTTAAATTTATTGGAATTAATTAAAAGGTCATATCAAAAAATCTAGGTAAAATCTAGAAAATACATTCTTATCGTTACTTTGCTATGCTCTTAAGAACAGCATTTGTCAGTGAAGAGGGATTCTGTGAAATGTAATGTATAGTTGAAACTTACCAAGATGCAAAATTATTATTTTCCTTATAGTTTTATAATTCTTGGCTGTAAGAGAACCAAAATGGGGCTGGTCATAGTCTACTAGAGAAATATATAGAGGAGAGCTTAGAATAATGCTGCCAGTTTGCATTTTTCATGCAGCCTTTGAATCATAGAACCGTTTTGGTTGGAAGAGACCTTTAAGATCATCAAGTCCAACCGTAAACCTAACATTGCCAAGTCCACCACTAAACCATGTCCCTAAGCACCGCATCTACACGTCTTTTAAATACCTCCAGGGACGTGACTCAACCACTTCCCTGAGCAGCCTGTTCCAATGCTTGACAACCCTTTCGTTGAATGAAGCATTTCACATACAACTTAGCAAAAGCAGAACTGTGATGTATGAATTAAGAAAACTTGCTCAAATAAAAGATTCTGTCCCTAGATTAATTATTTATATTGGGAGTGGGGGAAAGGAAAAGAAGTTGAGGTTAAGAAAGAATGAGTTACATCAAAGGAATGAATCCCACAATCCCACTGAATGTTAGATTTCCATCATGAGTATGTGTTGTATTCCTTGCTAGATTTATGCCTTTTGGAAATAAGCTTTCTAAAAATTAAGAAGGGGTTATGGAATAGCAACAGTAGTAGCAAAGGGGAGACTAATCTCACATCAAAAATCCCCAAGCAATCTGTGCTTGCTAGAACAGAGCAAGAAGTGCTAACCTGAGAGCATTTGATATTGCGCTTATAATCATGTGAAAGATCTTTGTAAAATTTCATTAGGGATCTAAATTTTCAAGTTTTTTAAGCAGAAATGTAGGATCTACAGTCTAAATGGAATTTGAACAGAAATTTGAAATTTTTAGATGGGTCAAATTAGAAAAAAAAATATCAAACTGACAGTGTCCTTTTAATTAGAACACATATTGTGAAATGTTACTTTGTAGAGATTAATTATAAATATTTAATAAGATCTGGAAGTTCACCAAGCACTCTTGCAAGACTTATGCTACCTTGTGAAAACAAACCAAAAACATCTTAATGATATATCTGCCTTACCAGATATTTTCTGTCAATATTAATAGGTTGTTTCAGTGAATGTAATAATTTTGATTTGGCATCTATGCATTCTAACTATAACCGAGAAGCTTGAATTAACCATATTCAGAGTACAATGAGGATGTTGTTTAATTATTTTCCTTATTCTTTAATGACCATGTCAGTATCTACAAATATGAAATAAACTAGAAGTAGTAATAAAATAGAATTAATATTTGCAAATATATCACTAGATACTTTGAATTTTATCAAGGATTTATACTAAATCCAAACAGCATGAAGGTTTTTTTTTTGTAAGGTACACACCTAAAAGCAAAACCAAAATCCGTCCTGATTTTTTATTATCTTTAGCATTGATGAAACTGTCTTATAGACTTACACCTATGTTCCTTAGGCTCCCACCCTAGTAAATTAGGTATTTATTATTTTATTATTATTTTGGCTTCAATTAAGCATATGATGATGGAACTTTCCAAATACGAACTTTCTGGTGGGCAAATGATTTTGAGAAGAAATTGCACTATCCGCAAAGAGTCTTTATTTTTTTAACTTCTGTCCTGTACTAACAGGGAGTAAGTCATCACAACTGAGGGGGTACAAGAAGGTTTTTTGTTTTGGGGTTGTTTTTTGTTGAGGGTTTTTTCAGTGTCTTGGACCAGAAATCAGAGAGCCCTTGACAAGCTCTTAACATATGGCAAAGAATGTCCTTGTCACTTCTGTCACATTTACACTAATACAACTGAAATTACCATCTTGAATTTATCTGGTGTATACATCTGGATAGATGTTGCACAGCAAAGCAATACCAGAAATTAAAAGTTTGCATAATTCATCACAAATAGAAATCTTAGTTTATTTATTTTCAGAACTGTGTTATGAAATTTGATATACCAAATGGAATTTCTTTTTTTTTAAATTTCTTTTTTCCCAAGTTCTGTTTTGATGAAGAAATATGTTGCTATGAAATTTGAGATGATGGGAAGAAGGAAATGCTTAAGAATGATATGCAGGTGTTGAGGGACCAGATTAAGAAAGAAGAGGAAATAAATCCTCACAGAGCTTGTCTCTCATCTTATGAAAAAAATGTTCAGCATCTTCATTTACCAATTTTTCTGTGTCTGGCTTTGGGAAATTGCTCTGCCTTTTATAAATGGAAACTGAGGCACCAACAGTAGAGTCCAGATTTTGGTAACATTTATGTGCAAAGACTAATTTACAGACATGAGTAATAGTATGTTCAAGATCTTTCCATGATGTCACATGAAAAACTTTAAACAGTCCATGAAAAAACAAGACAATCAAACATGGTCAGCCTTACCTTACAACCCCAGAGCCTCCTTTAAATCAGTCATACAGTACTTAGTAGAGTAACATAATGGCAAAATATACAGGAATAATTGTAGAAATGATAATAGAAAATAGAATTTAAAATAGATAAAGCAACTCTGATAAATGCTTGAAAGAGTATGAATGGAAGTGACAGTGTGATTGGATACAGTAAATACTTCAGGTCTTCAGAGTTTTCTGTGCAATTAGTAGTCTTTAACATTTGTTGTCTGGAAACTGGATATGGCATTGTTGATTTACCAAGAATTGGAAAAATAAGGCTTTTTATGTTGTCACAGAAGAATCTATCTAAATCTTAGTTAGAGGTCAATCTGTATTATCATGTTAGATGTTGGAATTAATGATACATCGGGACCTGAGGAGCTGTAAATATGGACTATAGTAAGTGGTCACTCACTTAATAACAAAGGCTTCTATCTTGCAGAAGCAAGCAAGCTAGCAAAAAAATGCACTTTTTGGTAAGCTCTGTGCCATAATTTGTATATCCAGAGGGAAAGGCCTGGGAGGAAGCTGGTTATATCAGAATAAAAAGAAAGGAAATCAAGCAGGCAGATGGTTGACTGGAGTTTCAGAAAAGGGGAAGCAGAAAGGCACCTAGTCCAGTAGTCTTACATGCCTGAAAATTTTAAAGAACTTTTGTCATGTCTGTGAAAGTTATGGGTTTGTCCATGAATCCATCCCTGGAGAACTATTAAAATTTTACAGTTCAAAGATCCAGACTTCTAAAACAATTTGTGTACAAGCATTACTGAAATACTGAAAGAACTTGTTGCAATCTCGGATACCTTGTGATTTTTTTGCACAGTTGATGACGTGTCAAAAGAATTGTGAAGTGGTCATTGTCCCTTATACATTTTGATCTGACATTTTTAAGTTTTACTTAAGAGGTGGGCAGATGGCAACTAGCATTATGGTTGTTATTGTTACCTCTCAGAAGTTAAGAAGGCTGTTCCAGCCTGAAAATTATTTTCAGGGGCTTATCCACTGTGCATGGTATTTATTTCATTTATATGTGAAAGAAAACTGAGACACAACTTGGCTGATGCTTCACTGTTGTTGGAAGTAGGTGTTATAAATCATAGTGCCACATATTTTTATTGCACTTCTATGATTTTTTATGTATTCCATTTAAGTGCCCAAGTGATTAGGCAATCTGCACTTTTTTTTTTAACCTCACTAAAACTATAAAGAAAAAAAATCCCATGCAATAGCTTCCTCAGAAGAGTGAAATTAACCCTAGAAAACCTAGTAACTGTGGCTACAGCACTCTGTAATGTTACTGGAGAATTGAATTCAAAGGCTTATTCCAAACAGGTAAGGTAGAAAGAGGGGAAAAATAAACACAAGATCTCCTGAGCAAGTCAGAGCTTTGGTAAAACAAGAACATATGCCAAACTCATCATCTGCAAAACATACCTTCTCCATCTCTTATTTTACAGAAGTCCTACAGGGTTGGAGTCTAAATGAGAGTTAGATGGAGTAGATGTCTGATTTGAAAATAACTTTGAATTTTAATCCTGGAGAATTTAAGTGTGAATAATTTTATAGAGCGACGTGATTGTCAGAATGATTGCATATGCTTTGATTTTGTAGGACTTAGTGTGGCTTAAGCTTCACCAAAAAAAGCATAAATGAAAGAGGAGTTGAGTAGAAATGTATCTTACGCTGCCTGACAACATCTGTGCTAGTGTTTGAGATCTCGGTTTTGTCCCATTGCTGGAATCTGGCATTTAGAATGGTAGATCTTGTGTTCTTTGCCAGTCAGGGTGTTTGCTAGTCACTTTGCCATTGCAAAGCAACAGTAGTATCTTTTCTTAGAATGCTGTTTGGCATACAGTGTTTGTAAACCATCTGTTATGGCTATACTTAGTTTGTAAAATATGTTGCATCCATTTAAGGTATGTGGAGTGTTACGATGGAACTCCATAAGACACTCTTCATTTCTATTCTGGCCTCCTCAGTCACTTAGAGTGTTTTAGCTTTTTTTTTTTTTTTTTTTTTTTTTTTTTCTGCTAATAAAACCTGACTTTTGAGTTTAAAAGCTCTTTGGTCTTTGGGGAGTTCACAAGAGACAGATATGGTTCAAAGCTCTGCTAACATGTGGTCTTGATAGATAGTCAAATGCTGTAGTGAGGGTGCTGAAGAAAAGCCGTGGGGAAATTAAGGTTGCTGTCTTCAGAGCAGGGCTAAGATACACTGGAATAGATACTGCCTAGAAGCCATATTTATTTGGCTAATGAAGCTAAATGGAGTGAAAGCATACTGTCCGTTTGGGTACAGATCGGGATCTTGTAGGAAGGGAAAAATAGCATGTGATTAACTATCCTATTATAGTCAACACTTACAGGGCAACATAAATAAGCACGGTTGGGTGATACACATAATGGAGTTTTTCAAAGACAAGACAGCATTTCAAAATGCCTGAGAAGGTAGCATTCTGATCTTGATATCACTTCAGCAGACTTTTAAATCTGTGCACTGTTAATGATGTATGTATATTATAGAAGCAGATGGATAATATGTATATTATAGATGTGTATGTACACTGGTTATTGCAACTGAACTTCGACTGATGGATGTGAAATGGGAACTCCTACACAGGTTAAGAAAGTTTAAAAATGAGTAAATTCTGTATAATATAACATTAAAAAAAAAAGGATGCCACCCAGAGGCAAGCAGTGGGATATTTTAGAAGTGTTGAAGTAGAAGGTTCTAGTTGATCATGATTTATTGAAAGTCTTAAAGTATTGTCACCATTGCCTTCTGAAGTATTTCTTTGAATATTTGTTGACCGTTTCTTCAGAGGCACTATCCTCAGATTCTTAGTGGCTAGTAAGTAACATAGTAAGGCACATATAAGTAGTAAGCAAGTAAGGCACATAAAGGCTTAAACCAAAGTCACTGGTCATCTTTCCATAAGTGTGCTGGATTCAGGAATTTTGAGAAGGTATGTTTTTAATAATTTTAGCAAAAAAAAAATTTCCTGAATTCATTGTTGAAAATAAGTTTTTAATCATAATTTTAGACTAATGAATTGGGCCAAGATGATCTAAGTATTTTGACCATCTGACTTCATATAATGTTTTCTCAGAAAACTGTTTTCATAGAAGGTGAGCGGTTGAGATAGTACATATCAAGAGGACGTGTTTGTTATTGTCCACAGGGAAAGCCATGTATTTAACATATTTTCTGAAAGGCCTGGATGTAACTGAGAATAAGGACATCTGCATGTTTGTTGGTTTTACGGTTATGGAGAAAGGCTTATTTTGTCAAGTATTAACATACTTTTAAAATCTGCTGCTAGACCTTATTCAGATTTTTCAAAGGCTTTTTGGGAATTTACCTATCCATTTTACATGTGGTAGACAAGAACTGAAACCTAAACCTCTGGATACCTTTGAGAATCTCAACAGTGCTGCTTTGAACAAATACAGAGTTTACATTTGGTGAATGAAGAACTGATGATTGCCATATGTACATCATCATGCTATTAAAAGTTTGTTAAACGCAGCAGGTCTAGAAGTTAAATGCAATTCTTAACCTAATAAAGGTGTGACAAACTCAGCAGGATGATGTGGGAGTCCAGTAAACATTTTTAATGCATACAGGTGTGACAGCTACTAGAACAGCAATTGCTTCGCAGTCATTGGCAACTTTAGAATGACTACTTTTTTGCCAAGGCTTTTAAAAAGTTTTGTCAAAGTTTTAAAAGTCACAGAATAAGAGATATATTAGTTCAATGAGGCTCTGTGTTATGTAGTCGAATGCCATCTTTTTCTCCTTTACTCCTTAGTGTGTCATTTAACAATAGGTACAAACACAGGTGTGCGTGTGTAACAGATCTAAGGTTAAATCCAAAATGAAGTTATGAATGCCTTCAGCAGCTATGTGGCTGGTCATGCACAAATGGAAATTCAGGGCTGGCAGGTTGGTAGGTATTCCTGTACTGTTTTTCTTTCAAGGAGGATGTGTTTCCATATACATGCTGCAAGGAGGAAGCTGCATCAGTGGGATGGTGTGGCTGGAGCTCGGGTTTCTTTCTTACACTTCCCAAGTTGTGCAATGCGGGAATGAACCCTCTTGTGTTGCTGGTGCTGTGTAATGCTGATTTTCCTCAATGTAGAGACAGAGGGAGTGACTAGAGAGAGGAAACATGGACGTGAATAAGGGAAGGACTTGAATAAGTTTAAGCTGTGTAAGTTGTTGAACAATTATAGTCAAGGTGTTCCCCTTGGTGCACTTAAACTGGGCTAATCACAATTAGGCAGTGATTCTTCTCGTAAACAAAGGTCAGAGTTCAGAGTCCTAAGTGAAGCCCTGCTAATTTTCATCCTTAAAACCCCTTTTTCTTTGCTATGATAGTGTTGTGGGATTTTGTTGGGTTTTTTGTTTGGTTTTTTGTTTGTTTGTTTGTTTTTTAAACAGATTGCAAAAAGGTGCAGTGGATATTGCTATCTCTTACTGTTAATTTTGTTTATTAAAGCTAAATTTCAGCTGATAAATTCTCGCGCTTTTATTTTCTCTCCCAGGTTGCTTTTGTTATGCATTGTGACTCATCTGCAGTTCTTGCACTATCTTAAGCTTATGTTTTCTAATTCAGTTGCTCATTTTACCTACAGGTGATGCTTTCCCACTCAGCATCAGCTGTGAGTAAAACAGTTTAGAAACTTGAGTATAGTTTCCTAATAATCACTGTATAGGTGATGTAGGCACACTGGGCCTTAGTAATTATAATAGTGCTTAGGATAGTAGACATGAAGGAAGATGAGCACTCTTCTGGAACTTTAGATGGAAGCAGTTGCCCAAATACTTTACAGGAAGCAACTTATTTTGAAGCATTTAAATTCTTTCTGAAAGACGGAAATTATAATTGCAATACATTTTTATTTCTTAGATCCATGAAGGCATCAGAATTTGGGGAATGTACTTTCACCAATGCCAGTTAAATGAAAAAAATATTCTAAACAAACATCTCTCCAGTGCCAACATGTACAGTTCTTTGAGCCAATTTCATAAAAGTTGGATTGTTCACCATAAAGAGAATGTAATTGTCCAAAATGCTATCCATTCATTAATTTTAAGAAATCTGATTTGGTTTTAGTTCTTGATGAACCAGTAGGCACAATAAATTTTCTCCTTCAAGTTTTATAGAGTCTATTATGAACTGAAAATTATTCCAACTTCACATTCTTCAAAGCTTACTTAGAAGGTAATATTGTGAGTTCATCCAAATAAAAAAATGAGTTTCTGAGGTGCTCCTGGACTACTTAAAAAGTAGACTTAAGCTAAATAAGTACTTGAATATCATTAGTCTATGTATTGAATAAATTTTAAAAGAATTGAAGAAAACAAGACAGTTTGTGTAGATGTTTATTTAAACAGTGTACCTGGTATCTTAGGATTGCATTGGTGTAATATTTAAAATATCACTTGTCAGAGTTGAATATGTGTAGAGATTTACATTTTTTGTTTAAATGTATTTTTTGAAAATTTCATTAGGTAAATGCACATTAAGAAGTGCTGATATTTCAGACACTGTACAACATAATGTATTTGGCCATAGGAGGCCTTTTGTTTCATTCCCAAAGTCAAATGGTAACTGTACAAACTACAGATACTACAAACTACAATAATGTGCATTGTTTAAAATACATCTAAATTGATGTATTAGGTGAATGTCTTCAGTGCCTCAAACACAGAGGGCACCATTTTGCATCTTTAGAAGTTTAACTAAATCTTAGTCTCAGCATGGTAGCTGATGTTGAGTATCTGAGTACTTAAAAATGTTATTCTTTCTTAATCTCAGGTTGTTAGCCTGTATTAAGTGCCTAAATACTTAAAATGTTTTTTTCTCCCCACTTTTCTTCATTGTAATCTGTTGTTAAAGTAACTTAAAAGATTTATTTTTTTTAAAGATGGTTTTGTTATTTCCCTATATGCTTTCTCACTTCTTGTCTAAAACCAATATTTTTAATATGTAAATGGGAGAAAACCCACATAGAACACAACATGAATATAGAGAGTATAATAGTGTTCTTTTAAGGTAAAAAAATGCCTTTTTATTTTTTAATTTCAGTGCGATCGTTGTTTGCCATTGTACAATGACAAGCCTTTTCGTCCAGGTGACCAAGTTGATGCCTATAATTGCAAACCTTGTCAATGTTATGGCCATTCAGTAAGCTGCCACTATGACTTAGCGATGGACCCTGTTCCTCAGGAACACTACAGCGGCAGCGGTGGAGTGTGTGATAACTGTCAACACAACACAACTGGTAAGTCGTATGAAACAGTCACTTTTTGGCTAAGTCTTGTATCAGCTGAAATTAGTAATGCTCGATGGCTGGCATTCCAATAAATTCTCATGTGTATGTATTTTTAAATTATCCAGATAGTCCAGTAATTATGTGATCCAATCTTGTATAAAATCTACCATGCAAAGCACATTCTAATAAGTAATTAGAATGTATAGTTTCAAAGCTGTTTCCATTACATGTGCTAGAGCATTTAAATCCAGAATATCAAGATTTCCTAACTGAGCCAGTTTAACAGGTCACATATTAAAAATGTTGTCAAATTTGCTGTAATGTAATTTTCTTGCTTATGGAGTAAAGAATTCTATTCTGTGTAAGTAGTATATTCAAAAACTTTTTAAACAATTTTCTCCTATTATGGTTTTCTCGTCTTTGTGTGGTAAAGGGAAAAAGGAAAAGTTTCAGGTTCAGTGATAATTTTTCCAAAAAATGTATAGGCATTTGCATGGCACAGCTTTTATATAAGTGTGGTATTATATAACAGATGGAAGTTTAATGGAGTAAAACATAGTTTGTAACAGGTTCATTGTTTCATATGCTCTGGATCACTAAATTGGCAGGTAGAGATGAAAGGTGCATTAAAATGGACGTCCTGAAAATTATAGAATTCTCTCAAAGGAATAGAGTCTTTAATTTTGAATTATACAGCTAATTTTAATGAATTGGAAGCCATAATGCATAACCTTTCTTTCATGCAGGAAGGAACTGTGAGCTGTGCAAGGATTTCCATTACAGACAAGCAGGTGCAGATCTTTCAGCCATCGATGTCTGCAAACCCTGTGACTGTTATGCAACAGGCACCAAAAATAACAGCCTCTTGTGTGACAATGTAAGTAGCCTCAATGCAGAAAAATAACAAAACATTTTAATCAGCTGGGTAGGCAGCAGTAAGATTTTTGCAAAGTGTATTTAGATGGTACCTACTTTATTGAAAAATGCTTAAGTTCAGCTTTTTCAAAATGACAATTGAATTACATCAGAGGCTGAAAGCCAAAAAAACACAGAAAGCAATTTGAGACAAACTGTTGAAGAGTTCTTCATCTAGGTCAGCAACAGGCATAAAAGATGCTGTATGAATTTTCAGAAGTGAATAGTGGGGATATTAGCAGCTACTCTGTGCATTCAGTAATGTTACAACATCCAGGTTTTGAGTGGTTTTGGAGGTCTTGTTGCTGTCTTAAAATTACTAACAGATTTTGAAAATTTGGGCAATAAGCTGAGCCTGAAATTGAACTGAAATTAAGCTAGTTTTCCCTGTAACAAGACAAGGATTGATCTCCCTTTTAATTCATAAAGTCAATTAAAAAAAAAAAAAACCAACAAACCCACAAAGTTATACTGAGAAGAGAACACCATCAGCTATGCCTTTTAAGCCTATAGTCCTCAATGTCATGCAAGATGTGTAGTCTGATAGTATCTGTAACTTTCAAAACATGCATATCATATAAAAGCAGGAAAAGAGACTGAAGTTTTGAACATATATTAAAGATATATTGTGTTTAATGCTCTATTCACACGTCCTGTCCATTGCCAAAATCCGAATTTTGTTAGGAATAGGGAAGAAATAGCTTCTTTGTCTGAAATGTATTTTAAAAACATTTTAAATGTAGAACTTATTCTTTAGGGAATTGAGATAGAACTTCTTCAGCTTGTTGCCACATTTTCTGTCTCTTCTTTTTTACAAACTTTTTTCATAAAATTCTTCAGCTTGTTGCCACATTTTCTGTCTCTTTTTACAAACTTTTTTCATAAAACGGTGTCTAGCATTTTTCATATGATGTCTCTTGTTATTGCATTTTATTAACAGTGAGGTCTTGTGCATCTTGTTGTATTTTCATCCTTGGTTCTATAGTGTTACAAATAGATGCCCAGTTTGTCTAAGTGTGCACCTTTGCAAGACTTGTGCATGGGTGCATATGCTGAGTGATATGCAAATTTAGAATAATACGTTTTTTTTTAATAATCCCCTGTAGTACAAATAAAAATTAATTTATAAATTTCTGTCTTCTGAAGATGGTACTTCTTGACAGTATCATAGAAATGGAAAAAAACTTGAAAAACACAGATACCATGTTAGGACTATTTTTTAAGGTATAGGAAAAATTAAAGGAACTTCTGTCTTCTGAAGATGGTACTTCTTGACAGCATCATAGAAATGGAAATAAACTTCAAAAACACAGATACCATGTTAGGACTATTTATTAAGGTATAGGAAAAATTAAAGGAAATGCAGATTTGCATGTCCATGGTTTGTGGTGAAATGTTAAACAAAAACAACTTTAGTTGTGATTAATAGATAGAGGAAGAGTAGTTCACAGAAATCACTGCTTTATAGTGAAGTATACAAGAATGTTGATGAAGTTTGTCTATGGAAGTATAAATGGGGAGATAAAATGGGAAAAATGGGGGAGACTGTGTTGCTCTATAAAGCATCAGTTGACTGCTGTAGAAGCAGAGCAGGGAAAAATGATTAAGAGGCATTAAAGAACAGATTAATAAGGCTAGGGACTAAAGGCTGAAATGAATTACATGAAATAGGAAGGCATCATTGAAGGAAGTGTTTCCAAATTTGACCTGTGGAAGATGGAATCATAAGGAATAAGGACCCTACTCATGAAAAATAATTGTCACATCACTATGATAATTTTCAAGGAAATTTGCCAAAAATGGGGTGCAATACACTTTTACTGCATAACTTACCATTTTCTGCAGTTCATAAATATTTTTTTCTTTCTGAAAAGTGCCAGTTGTGTCACTAAGTTCCAAAAGTTACAAAGTTCCAAAATCAATTCATTGAATCACAAATTAATCTATTGAATCACATAGAATAATTACTCATCAAATGAATTATTATTAATATAGATAACTTACAGAATGGGTAGAGAGCTTACTGTGTCATGGTTACACTTATCTGCATTCTTTGGACTGATCATTAAAACTTTATGCCTCTTCTGTTCACCTATTTCACTCTACCCTTGGTGAGAAATCCATATAGGTGTGTAGCATTTCTCCTTTGCATAGGTTCTCAGTTCTTGGACATCTGCAGGTCATGCCTGCCTACAGATCAGTGTGTAACTTTGTGTTTTAAAGTGCAAACTAACATACTCAAAGCTTCAAAATTATAACTTTATGGCTTATAGTAATGAGTGGGATTTTAGAGGAGTGGTGCAGCAGTACATCCCTGAGCAGTTCATCGGATCCTTTTTTGCAGAGTTCTTCCCTTGAGATTGGTGGGTGCAAGAAAGAGAATTGCTACAGCCTGAGAAAATGTGTCCAATTTTGTGTTGGTTATTGACATCTAATCAGTGTAGAAAAGATATGCATTGGTTGTATACTCTTTGTGAACATTGTCACAAAATATTTCAAATGATCACAAAGTCCAGATAAATTATTTGAGGTGCCTGAATTTTATGGGAGTGAAAGAAGAATTGTCTGCCTTCTTCCCTTCTCCCTAACCATTCACATGCAAGAAAATTCTGCCAGAATACTGCTGATGTAATCATTCTTGCTCTGTATGGATAGCTGGAGATTTATTTCTTCTGGCCCTTATGCTACAATCCTTGACTCGTTTTTCTGTGCTTCTTTTTACTTGGACTGGTCTAGAAATGCTTAGATATTCAAACAGGCACAGCAGTTTGTATTCCTTTCGTGATTCTAATATAATATGCCACATATGAAAGTGTGGGGAAAAAAAAAACAAAAAACCACTCTCTTCCAGGGCATTTGTTTCTAGGCAAAGCTGAAAGGTCTTTGGAAGTACCATTCTGGTCTCAGTGAATTTAGGCATCTTTATTTACACAGCTTTTTCTGAGTTTTAAAAATTTACTCTTAACATGCAAATAAATATGTATCATATACTTATTGATGCAAAGAAGCTGTACTTTACTACAGAGGATATTGTTGAGAGTCACAAAGACTTAATTGCCTTCTGTCAGTGTGGCAGCTGTATTGTCTTGGGTTGCAAGAAAACTCTAAGGCATGAAGATGAACAAAATGTTAGTTACTGTTTTCTCTGAGGAGTCAAATGGAAACAGATTCCAGTGCTACCAATTAAGCTTTTGAAAAGACTTCAGATTTTATCTTTCTGTACACTCCCTAAATATTTCTCTTTTGAATTTATTCCTTTTTCCCTCAGAATTTTGAATGTTTGATTTCATTTTTTTTATACATAATGAAAAAGCTAGGTAGTAGCTGTCTATGTATATGTTTTAAACCAAAGTAGAATCTTTATTTCTGATAATTTTACTGTGTTGATAAATTCTTTGATCTAAAATTAGAATAAGCACTCCCCTGTTCTCATTTTTCCATCTACACAGTTTTCAACCCATTTATTGTGATTGACAATAAATAAATAACTGGAATATGTGTTACAAGGGAAAGAACATAGGTAAAGCAGTTAATTAAGGGCATTTCAGTCAAGAGATATATCAACTAGAATAAAGAATATAAAGGATGCAAACGTGTCAATGCTTGTCCATAGTGGATTCCATAAAAAATCAAGTTATAAAACACTGTGTAGTCTGAATCCTGGATTTCCCTTCATGAAAGACCTTTAATCTTATTGCTAAAATGAAGGAAAATGAGCTTTTCATGTTAAATAATTCCATGGCTTCCTTTCTGATGTGTTTTGTACCATGGAAATGCTGGTTTTCTGTGATAGTCTGTCAAGTTATTTTGGGGATTTGGTCCACTCCCACCCTTTGGAGTATCATGGGCAGAGAGTAAACACTTCATTTTACATTTTGAGCAGAAGTAGTAGAAAGCTACTGACTTTTGAAAGTCATTATATGGGATGACAGGAAGAGATAGCAGAGGAGTGAAAAGGAACTTCATTATTGCTGCTTATTCAATTTTCAGTTCCCAAAGCTGACATACTGAGAATACTCTCAGGTATTTGGTGATCAGACCATTAACCTATGTGTGTGAGCCAGCACACCTTACACTTCTCATTTCCTAAACTGAAGAAAAGTGAAAGATAATAAAAGTCCTCAACCCTCTTGCTCTTCCTGAGATTGCAGTCAACTGGATGCTGGGGTTCTTGCCAGATTTGCATCAAGTAAGAAGATAGTGAGAAGTGTATGATTAGCGTTTATATCAAAAAGGCGGAACATCAAGATGGGTACAAATCAATTGCAAAGCCAGCAATAGCAGGATGAACAGAAAGAATTTAATGCAGGAACTAAATATACCCATGGGCCTTAAAATGTGAGTTTTAGGGTATTGCCAGCTGGTCAAGGGAAGGTGTTTCTGTCCCGGTAGAGAGCAAATAATGGAAATTAGTAATGACTCGGGCAACTGCAAAAGGCTTTTGTCATCTGTTTTGGGCTTCAAATCCAGAAGTTAACTTTGGTAAATGAAACTTGGAAAGTGTCAGCTTTAGTTTTTATTTAGTAATGTCAACCCATGTCTCATAGTTATTCTCCAGAAGTGGAGAGAGTTTTTGATTACATTTCTGGCAATATGTTTCTTATATTACAGACACCAAAGAATAGCTATTTGAAATTACAGGGATATTCAAGGAGAAAAAGATGGTTTAAACTTTCAGAAAGGCTTAGGCTAGCTATTTTTTTTTTCCAGCAAATTCAATTTTATACTTTATGAATACATATGGTCAACAAGATTTTAAAGCAGTCAGAAGATGAGAGACCATGATATGTACATGTTGAATACCTACTAGATGAGTGCTATGACTAAACAGTTCACTGCACCCTGAACAATAATTAAAACAATTCTTTGGAATATGTCACCCTTTGTCCTGGGTACTTAAATCTCTTCTTAAGTCCCTGTATCAGTTTAGTAACTGGACACTGGGAAGGTTACTGAACAGGCTCAGAAATCTCAGGTACTCTGCTTCCTGAATAAGGACAATGATGCAGTAGCTGTGATTTGTGTAGGAGGAAATTGCTTGCATACTTTTTACAACTGTTTACATTCAAGGATATGGGACTAATGTGTATTTCATACGTAAATATAAATGACACAAGGGATATATGCTAACTCAGCATCAGTGATTTTTCTGTATCAAATAACAATTGTAGTTATGAGGTCCCAAGATACACCACCACTTGGTAGTGCTGCTTGGCTAGACTCATTTTCGTGGTGAAAAATCTAGACAGATATCTTCCATAAGTGATTTAGTGCTAAGATGGTCATGTTAATAGACAGACTGTTTCAGTCTGCTTACTGTTTGGGTCAGAACTAAGCCTGTCATGCATAAGCAACAGAAGAACAGATTGCTTTCTGCTCTTATAACCAGCATAATGAGAGTTTGTTTATTTAAATGACAAATAGGGTTTGGGTCAGGGCAAGGAGGAGAAGGTTCAGTAATATCTCCAGCGCACAACTGGTGAAATCCTGATTAACAAAATCTTTAAATATTAATTGCTACCAGTATTCTCCATGATATCATTGTTTCCAGAGCAAGCTAGATTTACAGAAATAGTAACAGTAATAACCACTTCGCTTCATAATTCACTTAGATTTTTATGTAGTTATAGAAAGGGTTTGCTGTACCCATTTTGATGTAGATTTCCATATTATGACCTGTGGTACACCTGTTTCTGCAGTATTATAAACATTTGTCAGCTTGTACAACTTCTTTGTAACAGTATTCATTGTCAAGCATTTCAGAGTGTTCCTGGATTATTTTGATACTTCTCTGTCTGTAGAGAGGAAGATATTATTTTTCTTTATTTCCCATTTTTAAGTCAAATTTTCCCCAAATTGAGACTAATTATTAGTTCCTTTCCTAAATTCATGCAGGAACCAATTTCTATATGAACTTGAGAGTGCATGTGTACCTTAAGTTGTTTTTCTTTGGGCTAAAATTCTAGTTCTTTAAAACTAAATTGCTTTTTACTGTACTTTTTCTAATTTGTGTGTTGTACCCTTCAACTATTTGAGCTGAAGCCTTACCTTTCCTTCTCATGTCTTAAATATGAGATTCCTTTTTAGTACGTCACAGAATGACATTTACTTTTCTGGAGTGGTATCATATTGTTTATATTTAGTTTGTGGAGGCCCAGTAACACTCCCAGATTATTTTCTGCATTATTGTTTCTTCATAATTTTTCTTTATTTCACAGAGGACGGGGCCAGGCTCTTCTCACTGGCACCCAAAAATAGGACGAGAGGCAATGGGCATAAACTGTAGCATAGGAAGTTCCACCCGAACATAAGGAAGAACTTCTTTACTGTGAGGGTGACTGAGCACTGGAACAGATTGCCCAGAGAGGTTGTGGAATCTCCCTCTCTAGAGAGATTAAAAAAACTGTCTGGACAAAATCATGGTTCATGTGCTCTAGGAGTCCCTGCTTAGAGCAGGGTGGTTGGACTAGATGACCTTCAGAGGTCCCTTCCAACCTCAACCATGCTGTGATTCCATGATTTACTTCAACTTTACTGATTTTTGCATATTTGCACAAAGAGTAAAAATTACATTGAAAATCAACCCACTGAGGGAGATTCCACCAGAGCAGTGCCCACCCTGACCAGGGCACAGTCCCACAGCATCAAAACACAGCCAAGTGCTCATAACAGGGTCCGATGACAACCCCAGACAAGGCAAAGTGTTAAATCAGGTCCAGGATCCATCCGGGGACTTCAGTCTGGAGCCAGCAGGAGATGAGGCTGAAAACATGGCTGCATCCTAAGTCCAAGTGATCTTTCCAGGAGTCAGGGGACAGGCACAACCACAGCATAGCCCAGGCAAGGTGGGCTGTGGCAGAGGGTGTGAGTGGAGGCCACAGGTGAGGCTGCTCGGGGCCATTAAGTTGGTGCCTTCAGAGTTGTGATGGTGCTGACTGTGCCTCCTGAGCTGGGGTGACCTGTGAGGATTGTAAGCATATTCTCTTTTCTGTCTTCAGTCTGCTACTGAAAACATTGAAGAGCTTAGCATCCAGGGCAGGTAGTTACAGAATCCTGCTAACCTTCCCTGTTTTACAAGTCCTTTTAACTACTTTTTTCCCCTCTATCTACTATTTATATCTGGAGCATCTTTCTCAACTTTTTCTCTAAAATTCTACACAGCTACTTGAAGTGAAGTGTATGCAGTATATGAAGGATAAAAACTGTGTAATATGGAGTGCATTGCAGTGGCATATTTCCCTTAGCTGGTACTCATGTCTCTTATAATGCCATACTTACTATAGAAGACAGGGTTAAAGTGGAGTTATATAATTGAATTTGTTATTCTGTGTTTTGGAAACTAAACTTCAATAGATATCTTTCATCTTGATATCCTGTATTGACAAAAAATGGCTGAGGAAACACAGTGGAAAGGTTTCTAGTCACTTATAGCCAAGACAAAAACGAAATCGTAACTTGTGAATGCAATCAAACAATCCTTTTTGTCTTCTCTATAGAATGTCTTTTTTCTGCTTGACTTTTTTTTCACATGACTTTGAAATCAGTGTTATGGAAAAATGTTAGTGGGTTATTTACAGATAATCTAATCTGGTGTATAGAAACCTATTTTCAGATCTATTAAAAAGCAATTTGATAAACCTCCCTCTCTAACAAAAACTTTAGTTTCTGATATCTTCCTCTAACTGCCATGAAAGAACCAGGAAATCAGTTGCCACTTGTATTGATTAGAGATGGGAAACTTTTTTCTACGTGGCAGCAAGGTAGGGGGAAATTTATATAGAGAGATCTCCAAATGGTTTCACTGACTGATTCCTGGAGAAAATTTGAATTGTAATCTTCAGCTGGCCAGATATTTCTCCCTCATTCCAAAGAGTTTTATTTATTCTTCTGGCATGATCTTTTACCCTATTAAGAGAAAGTTTGGGGACATAAATTTTCTGCAACTGAATGGGATGGAAATTACTGCTTCTTGTAATATCTTGACACTTAAAATTATGCTGAAGATATTGGTGCTCTCTGCTTCTCTTAGCACTCAGTAATCTACACATTTCACTTGTTACATAAGGAAATGGCTACCATCTGCTCACAATTAACCTTGGGTTTCCGTGTGTTTATGATAAGAACAGCCATACTGGATGAAATGAGACTTTCATCTAGAACAGTATCCTCTCTGATAGTTACCAGAAACTAATGTTAAGAAGCATGATCTTTCTGTGATATACTTTTCTGTATTCCAGTTATTTATGATTTTGTGTCCACTTGAGATATACCCAGGGGTTTCATCTGAGTTGTCATGTTTGGTGTCCATATATGGAATTAATCTAACGCATTTTTTAATGCACTTAAAAATAAAAGTGTTTTTCAATTCACTTGAAATGCCCAGAAAAAGTAGTTTTAGATTCTTTTAAGTTTGTTTTCTGATAATTTTCTATCTGTTCTCACCTTCTTATGTTGTGAGAATTAATGAATATTCATTTTGTAAGCCCTTCATTATTTTATAGGCATGTATTCCCTTAATTTTAGTAATCTCTTTCCAAACTAAGTCTTTTTAGTCTCTTTTCATTTGTATCTTTCCTTATTCTACTCACTCTGTGGCCTCTTTTATTTTAGAGGGTAAACAGGTATACAAATTGTGCAAAATGTTGATACGCAATGGATTTTTATGACAGAATGACATTTTCTGTATAATTTTGTTATTTTCTTAGTAATTCCAATATTCCTATTGCCTTTTCAGCTGCCTCAGAGCTTTCAAATTATTTTTAGGGTGAATGGAACAGCTTTAACAGCTCCTTCCTTGAGTGATAATAGCTAATTTTGGACTCATCACTGTCTGTCTACGGTCAGCATTGGTTTTCCCCAGATGTTAAGTTTGTACTTCTTGATGTAGAAATTAATTTGACTTTTTGATTATCCATTTGGTTGAGTATATGTGATATTTCCAGATGTTGCTGACTTAAAGAAATGCAGTAGAATCATGAAGCATGTTTTTTCTTTAAGGAGATCGATGTAACCTTTATAATTTTATTCCTTTTACTGAGGTTGATTTAAGCAATTAATAACTCAGTGATTTTATATTTCAATTAATCTAGAACTCTTGACTCATGTAGTCACTTTTCAACAGATTAGATTTTGCTAAGATCTTTTCCTTCTGGCATTTTGGTTTAAAACCAATCTTGAAAATAATTCATAATATCGAATGGTAACACCACTTTCATAGTGAACAGCTGTGAAATACTTTCTTTGCAATCTCTGTTGTGGTTCTATCTTTCCTGCATCATAGAATCACAGAATCATAGAAGCATTACTTGGTCATCTGCTCCATCTCAAAGCAGGATTGTTGTCAGTGCTAGATCCAGCCAGTCATGATTTTATCTGGAAGAGTCTTGATACCTCTGTGGATGGAGATTCCACATCCCTTCTGGGCAACCTGTTACTGATGCCACACTTCCCTCTTAGTGAAAAAGTTCTTATGTCCAATCCGAATCTGCTAATCATACCACTTAATTATTTATTGCCCTCATTGATATTCTGGTAGTCTTATTTTGTTTCTGACGTTTGAAAAAAATTTTTTTTCCTTAATGCCTTAAGCATGTTGCTCATTAAAAGCTGATTTTTGTATTACCTTATTCCAGTTTTAAAATTTTGTGGTAATTATCCTCTCTTTTTTAACTTATTTTGATTTGATTTCCACTGACTTCTTTGCATCTAATGCTTTCCTTCATGTGGTAGCTTTTGGACTAATTTTGAAGTGGTTTTGGGTATGAGTTGTGTTGAGTGCTAATGAGGTATCTTTATATAATACTTGCTATTGTGTAATCTGAGTATGCTATGATCACTAACACAAGATGTTTCTTTTATAGTTATGTTTTAAACTAGGTAATTTTCTTAATTTAGGGTTAAACTCAGAGCTGCTTTTCACATGCGAGTTCTCTGATGAGTGACTGTGATGCATGACTGGGTCTCTTACAATAAACTAAATATCTAGCTCAAATCCATTCTAAAAGGGAATAACTTGAAAATCTTTGTTGCTGTGTTTTCTGCTGTAGTGGTCTGTCTTAACTCTCTTACCCTTTTGTACTTGCTGTTGTCTTGCCTTTTTAATATCTTCATCTTCCTAAAAAATGTGGCTGATACATCAGTAATAGATCTCTATCATGAAAGCATATTGAAGAGGTTTTATTGGGCTACAGAATCCTTTTATGAGAAAGGGGTTAGGAATTCATGCTTCTCTAATTTTTCATCAGTGTTTTCTGCACTGACAATTTACTATTAGATATTGAAATACTCTATTTAATCTTGTATTAATAAAGCTCAGAGCTCCATTGTAGATTGGAAGGTGTGATAATATTTATTTTAAGTGGAAAATCCAAGAAGCGTTGTCTCTAATGCCATAGGACTCTCCTGTTTCAGCTTTGCCTGACTCATAGGTTTAAGATGAAAAAGGCAACTGTTAAGAGAAATTTTTGTTCTCATGGCTAATTAAAAGTACATTAAACTACAGCTGTTGATGTTGTAGGTGAATAACTAGTTTTGAATCACTGTAAATATTTTCATATTTGTAAATATTTGCACCGAAAAAATACACTGACTCAGAGAAAATTACTTATAACACAGTGTTTAATTGTTTGCTGCCCATCTCTGCATTCTCCAGAACACTCGAGTTAGAAAAGTTAGGTTTTTTTCCTTGATTATGAATCCTAAACCTTTTTCCAGTTCTCATCTCCTGCATCTCTGTGTTGCTTTGACTTCCTCTTCTCATCTATGTTATGTATTGACTGATGTCTACCATTTGTTTCCCCATCCCTGTGCCATTGCCTTTTCCCTGTGGTCAGTTTTCCCATCATATTGGAAAGTGGTGAATATAGAGATTAGGTGGGTTATTTTTGGCTTTCAGAGGTTTGAAATTGAGATAGTTTTCTAGGATCCCTTTAATCTCGCACAAGATGTGAGACAAATGTTCCCTGATTATGGACCAGGCATAACAAAGAATGCCTCAGCTTCTTCCAAATGGCAATGCTACCCATTTAAGGAGTAAGAAAGGGCCTTTATGTCCCACCACAGAAGTTGGAACACTTGGATCCCAGCTAAACCAAGAAAATAAGGAGAGGATTTCAAATACTGAGCTGCTGGGTTACATTCTTCTGTAAAGGAAGAGAAAATTTGTCTTGGATGAGTAATCAGAAAGGAAATCTTTAACCTTTGCTTCATTCTTATTTAACTAACATTTTCACTAAAATAAATAAACATTCGGTGTGAACAAAAAACCCCAAAATTTGACCTTGGAAAATGATAGTGTTTTGCAGTAACTGTGATTCAAAAAAGTAGTTGATTTTAATAGAAGTCACCAGTTATACAATGCAATTTTGTAATTTTTCTTTGCAGTTTTCTCTGTCCAGATGGTAAATATTGCCACACTGTTTACTCAGTTCTTTTTTTCTTCTGTTTTGAAAGAACAGGACTTTTAAAGTCTGTTTAAAAACTGAATAGCTACAGTCTGTTTAATATTTTTTTCTCTCTCTCAACAAGTTAAAAAAGTATGTGTTACACAGGCTTACTTTTTTCTGTTCCATTTAAAGTTTTCTCCTCCCCAACACATACTCTCATTCTTGTTGCTAATGAGTGTATCATCTAAAAATAGATACGTTCATCATTCTATAATATTTTGTATCTTTCTAGATTGGAGGCCAGTGTAATTGTAAGAGACATGTGTCTGGCAGACAATGCAATCAGTGCCAGGAAGGATTCTACAATCTACAACAGTCAAACCCTGATGGCTGCAGTCCTTGTAACTGTAATACCTCTGGGACAGTCAATGGAGATATTACCTGTCACCAAAATTCAGGCCAGTGCAAGTGCAAAGCAAATGTTATTGGTATGTGTAATGCAAGAGTTTAGAGCCATTTTTCTTGTTATCTCTGGAAATAAAACACACTTCATTTCTAAATAAAAAGTATAGTAAACTTCTTTGCTGAAGGCGGATTATGAAAATGAATGAAATTAACTATTGAAAAATTATTAATTTAATACTCCTATCAAACTACAGCTTGAAGCTTAGTTTAATCAACCCTTTAGAAGTTTTTTTTACGGCAGAGCTACATTAGCTTACATAGCTCCATACTAATAAGTCACAGAAATAATGTAATTTGCTTACTGCATAGATGTTTCTTTTAGGAAATTAACACTTTTTCAAAATGTTTTATACTTAATGAGTTCTAAGCAAATCGTTTCCATGCTAGTTTTCTTAATAGACCAAAATAAATGGATTTTTTTTCTCAAAATATTCTGTGCTACAGGGTCCTTTGTGATAAATCTATCCATTTTTTTCTATTATATTTCTTTGAACTGTTCCTATGAAATGCAAAATAAGTCAACATAATTCCACAGATCATGTACATAGCTAGGGTTAGTTATCAAGGGCCACATAATTTTAATTTTGTAATTCAATGCCAAGCTGATTATAATAAACTGCTACCTTCTGTGTTATTTATCATTTTTGTACAAGACGTGCTTTTTTGTTTGTTACTCCCACAGGTATTTTTCAGAAATTAGATTTGATTATAGCAATTTATTACTTCCAGCATATTTGAGGGGAGCCACAGCCACATAAGGACAAAATTTATCAAGTGCCCAAAATACACAGTATATATAATACACTTTGAAATGTTGATGTATGGGAATATTATGCAAGGAGAATTTCCTGATAAAGTGAGCCTTGCATGGTAACTGTAGATGTCTCAGATTATACATATGTCTCAAAAAAAAAAAAAAAAAATCCTTTTCTGCTTTGTTATTAACACAATTAGTAATCTATTTTTTTCTTTAGGTAACCATGGTTGTGGGTTGTATTAACAATGTTGAAGTATATGTTAATTTAGAACTCACTGACTTATGAATATTGATTCATTTGTAATATTGTGGATCTTTGTTTTTTTCTTTCTTCTAATTTCTAAAAGAAAATACAAAATAACAATTAATAATGAAAATAATTCTAAACAGACATAAGCCTGAACAGTTTCTGTCCTCTTTCCTATGGAAAGCCAAGTACCTATGTTTTCCCTATGATAAAAAGGATGCTAAGAGTAAAAAATAACCTGTGTGCATCTTAAAACCACTCTCTACATTAATTAAAAAGGACTTCAGAGCATTCTTAATTATATATTCTTTGCCTACATTTCACGTTTGCATCTGTGAAAACCTTTCTTAACTCAGTGGGACTTTGGTACAAGAAATGCACAGTCTGGTTCTCACATAATTGATTGTCTACATATTCTTTTAAATATGTGCTCCCTTTGATGAAAACAATAAGAATTATTTTTATTTCCACTGAAATAGTAATACAAGAAAATGTGTAAATCTATGCTTTCTGCAAATTTATCTGTAACTATGGTGGGGGGCTGTAGTTATGCAAATGTTTGTTTGCAGGATAAAGACCTGCTCTTTCCAGACTGGATTCTCTTTTTCTGTTTTCCAAACCAATTGTAAATAAGCTTCTGTATATTGGAATGTGTGCTACAAACTTCAACAAAGAGCTTTCCTCTTTGTATTTCTAAATTGGTTTTTAGAGTAATCGATCTATTGCCATTTTATCTATTTAAACAAACATGATAACAGAAAAATGCAACTATGGACTGCATGTTATGAAACATGAACTGTTAGAGTTAACACAACTGTTAAATCTTACTAATGATTCTATCACCAGTAAAATACATTAGCACCAATAATTTTATTAAAGTAGGTCATTCATCTAGAATAAAAAGGTAGAAGAATGTGAATTAAATGCCAAGCATGCTAACTCCCCTGTACTTGTTAACATTGAATGTGATGCCCTGTAGGCCTTCCTCAGTATCGTTAGGAATAGATTACCTGTCAGGAATATGTATGGCATATTCAAATAAGCACTGCGCATATTTTTAAAACTGATATGATATGAATCCATGTAGACCAATTTTAATAGTTCAAAATGAGTCATAATTCTTGTTAACAATACAGTTATTTTTAAAATTTGCAGCAATAGTGGTCCTTTTTTATTTTCCTTATTGAAATTAAATGATATGCCTTAGGTGAGTCATTCATCACTGTTAAAGGAACTTGCCTTCTATTGGAGTTTTGGAGTTTTTATCCATATGTATAAAGCATTTCCTACCGTATTTAGTTTTATTTTTCTACATGTAAGTTGCTAGATGTATTTTTGTATGGTTTTGTATTTTTTTAAATGATGACAATATTTTGCTAGAACATGTATTTGTATCTTTCTGTACGCAACAATTAAGTGAGGGCTTCATAGTGAAGACTTTTCCCACTGCAAGGGAAAATACATAACTGTGAATTTGCATTTTTCATATAATAATCTAGTTTGCTTTCTTGTAATGTACGTTTTATAAACTAAAATACAAATGCCATCCCTTGGGGCAGGGATAAAGCAAGCGATGACTTTGAAAACAAAGCTAATAAAACTACAGGATGAAGTATGAAGAAAACAGTTTAGAATTTAATGTCCTGCAGGAGTTAACTAAATCATACTTTTAGATAAAAATATTTCATTTTTGATTATGGAAAACATTTTCTGATTTCAGTAAGAGCTAATGATAAACACTAACATAAATGTAATCAATGTTAAAACTGAAGTACAGTGTTAAGTAAATAATTCATTGTAATTAGTCTAACTTGTCTTGTCCTACAGTACATTTAATGTTTTTAATATAATATATAAATCCGTTATCAGAACAGATTGAGAACCCAGTGCAAATCCTTGTATATTGCATTTTTGTGATATAGGGTGAAGAGTTCATGTAAGCATTGATTGTGCAACAGGTGCTGTTTTGGAGGACAAAGAGATTAATTCTGGTTTGTCTTAGAAATGTTACAGAGAATCTCTTGCAGAAGTATCTCAAATTGTATTGAGAAGACAGCAGAAGCGCATTACTTCTGAAACAAATTGGAAAAGTAAACAGATTTTTGGGATGCCACTCATATTCAATTGATTTGTGCAGCCCTGTCATTCCTATTAATTATACTGGTGAAGAATATTAGTAGTTTCCTTTTTTTTTTTTTCTTTTTTCAAATGTAGAATACTTATCCTTTTTTAAAATTGAAATTAAAAGCTTTTCAGCTTTTTTTTTTTTATTAATACCTTTTCTCTTTCTAGGTCTTAGGTGTGATAGTTGCAATTTTGGATTTAAAGCTCTCAGATATTCTAATGAAGTTGGATGTGAGCCTTGTTGGTGCAACAGCCATGGCTCAGTGAACCAATTCTGCAACCCTCTCTCTGGGCAGTGCAATTGTAAAGAACGAGTGAAAGGACTTCACTGTGACACCTGCGTGGACAACTTTTATGGGCTGGATGTAACTGATTGTAAGGCCTGTGAATGTAACGTTGCAGGGTCATTTTCTGGAACTGTGTGCAATGCGAAGACAGGGCAGTGTGCATGTAAACCAAATATTGGAGGAAGACAATGCGACGAATGCCTATATGGCTACCACAAAGTACAGGAGAATAATTCCTTTGTTTGTCTGCCATGTAATTGTGATAAGGCAGGTACAGTAAATGGCTCTCTCCTTTGTGACAAATCAACAGGACAGTGTCCTTGCAAAGCTGGTGTAACTGGCCTTCAGTGCAGTCAGTGCATGCTTCATACATACAACCTCAGTGTGAGCAACCTCCTCGGCTGCCAGCCTTGTGACTGTGATGCTCTGGGCACGTTGACAGGAACAGTTTGTGACCAGGTTTCTGGACAGTGTGTCTGTTCACCTCAGCATCAGGGGAGAAGGTGTAATGAGTGTAAACCAGGTAAGGAAATTGGAAGACAATCTATTTGATATCGTAAATTTTGCTTTGTTGGATATCATCATAGTTCATAAAGTTTTTAATATGTGTTTAGACAGCTTAGTGTCTGACATGTCTCTACTTATATTATCAATAATTTTTCCATTTCTTCCAAACTGTGAGAGGGAGAAAGAAGTATTAACATCCTGATCTCAAATATTTGTTCTGTTGCCAGAGGTTGTATAATCTATGTTATTACTGCAGTTTCAACGTGTCCAAAATAAGGTTAGGCTGAGTTCTTCTAGATATTGAGAAAATATGCAAATCATCATGGCCCATTCACTGGATACGAGGTAAAATAGCATTGTTTTATGGACAGCAGCTATCCTCTTATTGAAAAATGTGGATTTGGAAGGCAGAGTACAAGCTCTTCAGTAAGGACACTTTTTACATAAAGCTGAGCATGGCAAGAGGTACAGAGATGGCGGATCAAACTCTGAGGCTGGCAAACATGCCACTTAGAAAGCATTCACCTGCCTTGCTGTGTTAGGGATATGCTGGCTTTCACAAGGACTGCTTACAAGTTCAGCCCTACAAGTAGGTGATACTGCAGTTATGTATCAGGTCAAGATTTTTTACTATATTACTGTAAACAGAGTATAGATGTTCATTATAAGTGGGGAGCTCTGTAGTTATATTTTAATGTTTTTGTTTTAAAAAGTAGGTAGATATAGTGAAACTATAGGTAATATTAACCTACCCTTAGTAATAATATTAAACAGATAAATTTAGTTCAAGTTAAATACATACACAATTTATTAAAGTAGCAGGTCACATTAAAAGGTACATTATAGCTCCATTGGTTTTAATATGCCATTCAATAATTTGAACAGAGGTTAAAAAAGCTGCTTAACCTCCATTAAGTATTTTTAAAAATACTTTCATTTAAATTATTTTAGGTACATATACTAATAAATAAGGCAGCATTCTGTTTTTCTTAGTTCCTCCTCCAGTGCTATTTGACCTGCTAACCCTCTACAGCAGCCACTTAATCAGAGATCGGCAGAGGAGTGATGTCAAGGCTTCCCGAGTCAGTGACCGCCCTTGTCCTTGAAAAAGAAAGGCCAGGGTTTATGCAGAACTAAATGGTTTAAAAAGGTTTAATTGATAGTATGAACAGCCTGGTTTGTAGAAGAGCTTACATGGCACTCAAAGGAATACTTCCACAATAGTTCCTGTTTAAAAAAAAAAATAAAAAATCTTGCTACAAGAATTATTTTTTAAATTTTCTACGTAATAAGTATAAGCATGTATGTGCTGAACACTGAGCTCTTCTACCGGTGAAAGTGTATATACAAAAATACAAAAGCATTGTGTTTGTCTTAGTGTAGCACAGTGTACTACAGTATTTTCACTGACATTTTAATATTGATCCTAGTGTGAGTTCATTTATACATTTAATATAACTAACTTTTTATAAAAATATTCTTTCTTAGTATGTTCCAAAGGAGAGTTTTCTATAAAACAGAAGTGAGTATAACCTGCTAGTAATACTGGTATTAAGTTATAGAAGTGTGGAAGAGTGTAATTGGTTTCAAGTACTCTAAACATATCCTGTCCTGGTTTTCAGCTGGGACAGAGCTAGTTTTCATCTTAGAGTTAAACCACCACAGTTCTATGGCTTTGCCTTGGGACAAAGATAAGAAAATGTGCTCCAAGTATATATGTAGCCAACACAGCCTAATTTAAAAGCACACAATTATTTAGTTAAAACTGGCAGCCCTGGAAACATACTGAGGACTTCTTAGGCTCTTGGGGCTTTTCAACTCTGTTGTTCAAGAATCTTAATGGAGAAAGAGTTGCCAATGGAGAAAAATTCAAATTGGACATAACTTTGTGAAATTATTTTATCATGAGATTTAAAAAAAACCCCCAACAACCAACCAAAAAAAACCCAACCCCAAAACCCAAACCAAAACCAAACTCTTTCCAGAACGCTGAGCCATGTGTTTCATATATTAGGCTGTTTCCATGACCTACTGTCTTACAATTTGTTCTCATATAGGTAACATTATTGGTAGGTTTTTGTACATTTTTTTTTCTTTAAATAATGGTGTATGCAAAGAGAGAAATACTTGTTCCTAACATGAAACCAAATGAAAGAGCAGTTTTACCTTGTATATAAACTTGCTTTTGAGATGTCCTAGTTTGCAGTGATAGAAAATTGATCTTTCCAGCCTGTTCACAAATCGTTGTGAACAGTTTGTCCCTGCCTCATTCCAGGACTGTGTTGCCACACCAGCTGGGATTTGTGCCATGCAAAGTACTTTACTCAGTGATCACAGCTTTTTGTGGGGTGATATGTAGTATGGAAAATGTGTAAACCAGCATGTAGGATGTGTGGCCAGGCACCAATACTGAGTTTTTGTGTACTTACTACCTCTCTTCTTGGCCAAAAGAATGTGGCGTATGTTGTGACAATGTTGTCAGTGTTGTTAACTGTGCATTTTGAAGCACAGACTGTGGTTAAGAAGTGAGTGTTACTGCCACAGTTGGTAAGCACGTGAGAGAGAGAAGGAATTGTTCAGATACTTCTTTTGTATGAGCTATGCATGGGACAAATAGTAAGAGTATGATTAAAAAAGGAAGCTGAATACTTTGCTATGACTTTCATTCTTCCTTTTGAAGAGTATTTTTGATTGACAAATGTGATCAGTTATGGTTGAATTGGAAAGAAATCTGAACAAGAATAAGCATAATACTAGTTATATGCATAGATCTTGTAGAGATTTGCAGTGGCTGTCTTAAAATTGGAAATTGGCTCTATTATACAAGAGTGGATCCTTCATAAAGCAACTTTTATGAGCCCTTCTAACCTTGCTGTAAATTAAGCTTGCATTAGAGTGTTTCTCAC
>NW_010319678.1:0-17206 GCF_000700745.2 Antrostomus carolinensis | reverse complement strand
TTTCCTGCCAAATTCTAGGTGGTGGAAATAAATAATAATACTAATAATAACGGTTATTACAAACAGTATGAATTTGTAATCCAGTGTCTCTTCTCTTTTTTGTCTATGTTTAGTCATGTTAATTTACTTATAGATTAGTTGGGGGAAGGACTTTCTTCCATCTTCTTATCCCTCACTTTTACTAATTTTTTTTTTTATTTGCTACTTCTGGGGAAAAAAAAAAAAAGCGATAGTATCCAGTTAAACTTCTAGAGCATTTCTAAAATATTGTTATGAAAAAATATCATACCAAATCCTTCACTGCTCTACAATGGTTTAGGTGGAACGACATTAGGAGAGCCAGGATGTTTAACATTAAGGCATAGATTCTTTATAATTATGAATTTCATTGCTATGAAAAAAAAACCAATATATGCTGTAGTGATCAAGCCTGTTCACATAAAATGAATTTATTTTCTAGAGATGTGCTTATTTACCCACTGTAGTCTTTTCTTAGACATTAGTTTCATGCAAAATTTTGGGTGGACAAAGATTTATTTCAACCTGAGTGCTTATTAGCTACTGCAACTATAAAGTGGGTCCTGAAGAAGTGCTTTGACCTTCTGCAGGAGTCTGGGCTTCGACTTGTTTCCCATCTTCCTGTTACGTTCTTTGAGTAGAGTCGTTCATTGTGCTCAGGAGTGACATTGCTGGGAAATGGTCTCCTCTATTTATGCACAGGATGGGCACTGTACTGCGCAGACAACTGCAGTATGTGATAATACATGCTGCCTCACTAATAACTTCAAGCTATTCACTCTCTGAGGTGGCTCAGTTCGGAGCCTCTCTGGAATAAAGTGCCAACAGCATGGTTTTTTATTATGTGAATGTATGTTAACTGGAGACTGATATCACTTCAGTGTCCACTTGAGATTTATCTCACTGAGGACCAGAGGCTAAACTTGAACAAAGATTTGAGCAGTAAAATTCTAATGTTTTCGATTTGTTTAGTTCCTCTGCTATTTGGATATGAGCTCACAGCTCAACACTGCTGCGAAGACAGAGAATACCACCCTAGGGGTGTATATATAAAGCTATCTCTTGTAAGACAAAATAAATAATAAGGCCTTGGGTGATATGACATGTTACAATACAATTTTGGGCTCTTTATCATAAAGCAGGACATCAGAAAGTTATTGGACAGCAAAAAAGCTTCAGTGACTGAGAAAAGGACTAAGAAGAAACTGAACTGGAGAGAGAGGGAAAATGTCTAAGAAGTCTGTGCAAATACTGCATATCTGAGTAGTGGTTGAAATTCTTCTGCTGAAGTTTTGCAATTACAATTAATAGTAACCAGCTGACAGATAGAAACTTCTATCAATGGCCCTGTCTTAGGACTGATATTCAAAGATAGGTACTTGCAGTTGACAAGTGCCATTTTTAATTATATGTACTGCTCAAAAAAACCCCAACCAAGCAATCTGTGTGAAAAACTCAGTAAAGTGTCCATTAATAATCAGGTGAAAATAGAAAATATTCTGTTACTTGAAGTGTCTTCTGATCAGACATAGAAAAGTAATTAGTAAGAATGGAGGAAATCCATAGTTAGTGAAATAGATTATGCAAGTGGTACAGCATAATTAAAAAAATGTGCTTAAAAGCTCTTTTGTTTGAAATTTCAGATGAGGCTATGAATAATGGGTAAGTTCTTCAATGACCAGATTAGAGTTGTATAAACTCTATCTAACGGTATTTATCAGTAATGTGTTAGAGACTTGCATAGATAAAGATAGCTTGTGAGGGCAATAGAATGAAAGATAGTGTAGTACAAGCATACCAAATATACTGTGGGGAAGGTGAAATTAATGCTTCAGTTCATAATTGGAAATAATAAAGGAACAGAAGGATGGGATTCAGAATGAAAGGTTTTTTATAGCAGATAAGTAACTTTTTAATCACTTTATTAGTTTCTGTAAAAGTATTTGTGTAGAATACAAACTATATGTTGAGGAGGAGTAAAATACAGATTTTACATAGACCTGGGAATGCTTATCAAATGTATTTTTTTCTAAGAAACATCCTCATGTTTCAAGGGTTAAACCAGCTACTGCTTGAGTAAGATTAAGAGACTTTCTTAACAAAACATGTGCATTTCTTAAGTTTTTCAACTGTCCATTGTCAGCAGTAAGATCCCAGATTAGAATGGATAAATGTCTGATCTTGCATGTTATTATTTATGTTTCTACAGCTTGTGGTGCATTCAGTATTAGTTCTCATGTCATTGGGTCTTTACTTTCCCCACAGACACTTTAATGTACTTCCCCTATTTTGCATTTGCTCTGTCTAAAATAAACTCTGAAGAGAGAATAAAAAGCCAGAGGTGGCAACTGGGCGATGAATAATAGCTTTACAAAGTGCCAGTGAGAAGATGTTGCAGCTTTGCTTTGCAGGAGGACTATATTGCTTTATTTGAGTTGATATGTGTGTTACCTAAGCTTTAGTTCTGTTATTTCATCCCCAGTTACACACAATTTAGTAATAATCTTACTGTGTTCACTTTACGATCTTGTCTATTCTCAAAATCCTTTTCTTTTCCAGGCTTTTATATTTCTCCATCCAGTGTCACTGGCTGTCTGCCATGCCTGTGCCACACAGCTGGTTCAGTGAATCAGATCTGTGATAAACTAACTGGACAGTGTATTTGCCAAGATGCTTCTGTAACTGGACAGACGTGTGAACATTGCAAAGAATTTTATTTTGGATTTGACTCTGTCACAGGGAGGTGAGTGTTTATTTTTTACAGGTCTCGTAGTAGCTTGTTCAAAGGTTTAGTGACAATGAAAAGATATGCTCTATTTATATTAATCCTTCTTTGAGTTCATGTGTGCCCTCTGATTTTTGTGTGGTACATTATACAAACCTCTGTGCTCCCAGAAGTTGAGGGAAATAGTTTTGCCACAGACTACTTAAGTAGAAACAAGATGAAAACTGTATAAAGCTAATGCTATCTAATGTCATAGCAATTTGGTAATTGTTTCTCTCCATTTCCTCTTCATCCTCAGTAAGACTTGTTGGTTTCTGAGCTGTTAATCATTGACTATTAAAATACAGGTAATGTGCCATTCTTCTAACCAGTGGATGCTTTTGAAGATTTCTGAAAGATATTTTAATGGGGAAAAAAAATAAATAAATCTAAAAATCAGATATCCCTGTCTTTCCAAATTTCATTTAGCAGCAGCAGTTGAAATACTCACAGCACCTTTCCTCTTGAAAATCTGTTTTTCTGAAACAGTGTATTCTTTTTCAGCATTAATTGTCTGCCACAGGATAAATTGTTTATCTAATGTAGCCTGAGGCCTCTAGGTACACTGAAAGTGTATAGATATATTCCCTGGAATATAAGGGGAAAAACATAAGGGAAAAAACATAACTATAGGTAATGCATTATTGTTCCAGCTATTGCTCTCTTTCTTTTCCAGGATCATCTTTCTTGCTTAATCCCCACAATCTCAATTTCCTTTTAAATATTGTCCACAAAGATTGCACAGCTATAATGCTATAATATTTTCATGCAGACTGATGGTATTAAATTGTTTTGTTATATTTAGTATTTTTGCATTTAAAAATAAACCACAGGCAGAAGCAAAATCTGTACAACATTCCCCTCCTCATGCTCCTTTCCCCCAGCTAGTGTGTGGTAGACAAGCTTTTAGGCAGTGATTGTCAGTGTCATCTGGCATATACTTGACATTAGTCTGCAGATTTTTCACTTTAACTTTTATGTTACTGTCACTCATTAGGAGATTTTTTTTTAAATTATTTTTTACTGTTGCGGGTCACAGAGGCATCTGCTAATGGCCATAAAGTAATCTGTAGAATAAGGACTTCCTCTTTTCACTTCCTGTCATTTCTAATGGTAGGGAATAAAATCTGTATAATATTAAAGTTCTTTTTTTAATATATTTTCCTTATTATTGATGATTTTTTTTTTTTTAATTACTTGGAATAGATTCTGCCCTACCCTCGTTTTTGGCAGGTTTATGTCTCTGTTAAGCAGTAGGTCTCCTGAACTAGATATTAGCCTCCAATTACTTGCATTTTGAGCTGTCTTCTGAAATTCAAAATGTGGAAGTATCTAGAATTATCTAGATCCAGATCTTGTAAAGATGGACCATTTTTTACTGTTTTGGAATTGGAATCAGAGTTGGTTTTAGTGCCTTAATAGTACTTAATCCTCATGACAGTATTGAAGACTGCTCCGGTAGTACATTAGCATGGTTAACTTTTGTTGTGTATGTTTGGCTTCCTTTTGGTTGACATCTACTTGGGCAATGTACCTCTGTTTCTCAGGCAGAAACATTTATCCACTGAAAATGATAATCCAGGTCTTTATTTGTTAATCTATTTTAATCCATTTCTTTAACTGTTAGTATCCTCTTAAAAAGAGCAATGTGCTTTTTCTTTCTTTGTAAAGTTGCAAAGTCATTTAAACCAACCTTGTTCCAAGTGTCTTTTAAGGACTCTGGTTACAGAATGAAAATGATACGAACTATCTGTAGTGGCAAAGAAATATCGGTCTTGGCACAATAGCAGAAAAGAAGCAAAACTTGTGACACACACAGACTGTGAGGCTTTAAAATTCTCCTGCTCTCAGAGGAACGTATGTGTGAGCTGATTTACTTTCTGATGTTTTTGAGAGCAAAGAGTAATTCCATATTTTTTTCATGCATTTCATTTTACAGAGCAGAAAAATTTCCTCAGCAATTAAAGAACTAAAGATATTGGATGTTTTCAGTGGTCTGAACAGATCTGTAATTGTTGTGGGCATTGGCACACATTTGAAATGCTTTACCTCTGTATTGTTTACTATAATGAACTGATCAATGAACATCACAAATTGTTTATCTATATATATATCTCTTGACAGATTACTGTTTATGAAATCCATTTAGCAAGTGAGGTTTTCCCATAAGGATGAAAAATGAAGATTTTAAACAGATTGCGGGAGAGGCTCTAACTGCACCTAGAGAGTCAATGTAATAAAGGTTTCTCTATATTAATATTACAAAAACCATTTATCCTCACAAAATCAATATTGCAATTCATCTTGGCCTGACGTTTCTCTTCCCATGTTTTAAAAGTCTGTTTTCCTTGATTATATATAATTCTGTTTTAATAAAACTCAAATATATTTGACTCGGAGTATCTTGAAGTAGCATTTAACAAGAATGCTGAAAATATTTCCTATGTGATTAAAAGTTTCAAAGTATCACTTATTTTTTTTTAAATCCTTAATTGACTGAATCCTTAATCCTGACTGAAAGGATAATCTATGCATAACAACAAAGCCAGTTCTAGTGTTCTGCAGTTTAAGAAAACGATGCATGTGATTACACAAATGCCATGTGTAATCCTGTGGAACAGAATATGATAACATGTATGGTATTGTTTGAAGGATCTGGAGCCTAATTCAGTATAGGGGAAGGTAGGGAGCCTACACTCTTCCTAGAAGAAAATGCAGCTATTCCAAGCAGAAAGAAACAGCCCCACCCTGCTAGGCACTGACAACTATTATTGTGACTGTACGTGTATGTGAGTTTCATTGTCTGATGTGTGAATGATAATGAAAACTGGAATACTCCGGGGCCCTTATTCATAAGAGGTGCAGTAAGAGAAGCTTGTATTTTACTATTTACTATTAAGACACTTTTGTTAACGCCCTCCACCCCCCAACTGTATGTGCTAAATATCATAATGTAATGAAATTATGAAATAATAAACTACCATCTTGCTGAGCAAATAATTCTGCCTTTGTTTTCTTTTTTTATCTAACTAAACCATTTTTTTGGTCATGACATTTAAATAGTCTAAACAAAACCTCTATTTGAAGGAGGATTTAGATGCACTGTCTACAGATGAAAAGACTTAATACAGTTTGGAAAAAAAAAAAGCCCTTTTCTCTTGACTATAAAAGAGAGCAAACTATAGTATAGTGGTTTCCAAGAGAGAATGTATTTTATTTATTCCCAAAAGGATATTAGTCCATAAAACAAATTTGCAGCTTATTTTGCAGCTTTAGCTTTTATCAGCCTTTTTAAGGGTGTTGAATGATTACCCAGGAGATCACACAGCATGAGCTGCTGTGGAGTAAAGGAACTCTAACACAGAGAGCTCTGGGATGGGCAGAAAATGTATGTGAAGAGTTTTCTTAAACTTGTTTAAAAATCTGTCACATTTAATGTATATTTCACTGATTATTGACCTGAATTTTAGTGTCCTAATGTGAAAACAGTTTCTACCCTCCCCTTCTCTCTCCATTGCCTTAAAAATTCAATACCTAACACATAACTGAACTCACTTTTATTTCTGCCTTCATATAGATAGATAGATATATAAATATTTCAATATATAGAAAGAGATAGACCAAGGTGATGGTGATGACTGGAAAAATGGTGAAGTAACTTGTATAAAGGCACCACCACCTATTTCTTCAGATCTGGTGAAACTGGCCAAGGAAAGATCAGCCAAATATAAATCAACACCTCTTGTCTTAGGGTTGGCAGAGCAAAGGGGACATGGCATGACTGTTTCCCTTGGACTTGTCCAAGGTCTTTTTGCTGCTCCATCATCTTGGGACCTGATATCTGGAGTAATTTAAATTTCCCTCTAGGCTGATATTGGTTATGCCTGAGAGTGGGACTTCTCCAGCTCAAGGCAAGGGAAGTGATGTGTAGATTTCCCAGTATGTTTTAGCTGTGCAGTCCCACATTTCTCCCAGTCCATGTTTTCAAAGCTCTTTTAGTCTTCAGAAATTACAATATAGTGAAATTTGAATTTAAAGCACAAAGTTGTATTTGCCATTGTTATCTCTGTTATGACTAATAATGGCAGTCTGTGTTGCAATGGGTAGCATAACAATATTTGCAGTAAGGAAAATATTGCTTTGCTTAACTTCTGTGATGTTCTGAGTCTTTGAATATTTGTATAATCTGACATTGGTATCCCTGCTATAAATGAATGCCAGTAGGGAAATAGTATATCAAGTGAAAAGCAAGTTGATCGCAAGAGTTTTCACATGCGAAATCGAAAGCATAAATTAATCCTGGAAGTACTCTGCTGATGCCGGAGAGATTTACAGAATTGAAACGTGGTATTGTGTGATACTGATGCTTTTAATTTTCTGTTCTTTTAATTTAAAAAATAATTTGATTTACACATTTAATTAAATATTCTTTCTACTTATTTTCAGTTTTGTCCATCAGACTGCAAAGAAAAAGTGCTTTCTTTTGTAATATACATATTTCTACTGATTTGTTTCTTTTCACTGTTTAATCTGTGGGGTTTTTTCTCCCAATTTTTGTCTGCATTCATTCTCCTTTATTCGCAGCATGTTATTTTTTTTCAAATTCAAGTTGCTTTTGTGGACAAGAAATTATTAATTGATTTCTTTTTCAACAAAAGCCTAGTTTCCTCTAAGTTGGAAGGTTGTGTATTTTGAGTGGAAACCTATGAAGCCAGTTACACATGTATCACTGAACTCTACAGCTCTGCAAGAAAGGCTGTGTGAGTAAGCGTGGAAGGACTGAGTGCATAATGTGGTTATTACCAAACACTATTATCCTTTTTGTTGTATATGGATCAATATATATAAAACTCTTTAATTCTAAGCAGTTTTTATCTAAAATAGAATTTATTCTGATGTAGAGAGTTTAATATTTATTTTATATTGGTCACCTGTTTTGCAAGTTTCTTTTATTATCAGGCTAATAGATTTTCTACCATGTCTCAGGTTACTGAGCTGTTTATGATTTTTTAATTATGTTACCCAGGAGTCTTTTAAACAAAATCCTACTGTGCTTAACTGGAATGTTAATGTGTTTTGATCACTTCCTTGATTTGTTTTTGTTTATAGATGTCAGCACTGTAATTGTCATCCTGCAGGAGCTGTTAGTGGGACTTGTCATCTTGTTACTGGACAGTGTGTTTGTAAACAATTTGTAACTGGCTTGAAATGTGACAACTGTGTTCCTGATGCTAGTAATTTGGATGTCCACAACCTATTTGGCTGCAGTAAAAGTAAGTGGATGCTAGGTCTTAAAAACATGTCTTTCAAATTAATGTTTTTGTATTGGTTTTGTGAGTATTAAATTAGGTAAGCAGTACTAAAACTGGGTTTGATTCTTCCCTTCCCCCCCCCCCCCCCCCAGTATTTCTGGTCCCTGAAGTTTGGGTGATTTTCACACTGTGAGTATCTTAGGAGTGTTTTTCAGAGAGAATGCTTCATGTCATACACACAACTTATGCTTGCAATCTAACCCAGGGAGAAGTAACGGTCCATAGTTCCCTTGCACTTCCCACCATGTTCTTTGTAGTGACCAAGGCAGAGTTCACCTTTTAGTCACATGAATGCAATGGTATTTGTTAAACTTGCAGCTTATCTCCCTTTCCTGCCATTGACAGGAGGCAGGAGACCTGTCTTCAGAAGGTCTGAAGAACAGAAGGTCTGTTGAAGACCTGCTCCTGGTGATTAATTAAAAATCTGCTTTGCCTTTCTCCTCCATGAGATTTTTTTTTTTCAGTCAGTTTGGGAAAATAGGTGATGTGGTGTAACAGAGCATCATAAATTGGCCTGTGTGAGGTGGGGCTAATGCTGTGTTGATGTTCAGATCATGAATTGTAATGAAATATATCGCAATGAAACATCTGCAGTTCTGCCCTTGCAATAAGCCTGAATATGATGAGATGGCACAATTTCAGACTTTGTGTCCTAAGTAGTCAAAATTAAATGTTCAGATTTGCTCACCAGAGTGCAGTCTCTAAGATGGCAGGGACTGTAAAGAAGGAGAGGAAAAATATTACATGTACTAAGAAACTTAAATTTTTAAGTTGTCTTTGGTTCGGCATTCAGAAATGGGCTTTGAGGACTTCATACCATGCAATGCCAAACTGTATGAGTAGGACCTCAGCTGATTCTGGAAAAATTTGTGTTACAGTTTTGTGACACACCTTACTGCCGTACACAGTTAGCAGCCCGGTCTTGGAAGTCATGTAACCAGTTTCTGAGGTATTCTGCAGATGCTAATTGGTCATTTCTGTCAGCAGACATAATTAATAATGGCCAGACTGGTCCTCCCGTCAGTTAGCTCAGGTTGCCATGTGTAATGCAACAACAGGGTTAGACATTCCCAAGTGATCTCTGGAATATGTTTCTGGATCCTCCTTCAACAAATATTTCTTTGTATATTTGACATAGGTATTTATATGACTTTTATCACTGTGATATGCCCACACTGTAGATTTGCAAGCAGAGATGTACATGCACAAAGAGTTTGTTTACAAAGACAGACAGCTCTCACTTTGATTCCAGTTTGTATTTCATTGTAAATCTGCTTAAATTTCAAATAAAATGCATTGCAGAATGCACAGTTCTGTAAATGGGATAGAATGAAGTGACTAATTTGTTTCCAAAGTTGATTTTTTTTTTTTTTCTCTGAGTTTGGAAGTGCTTAGATATAGTTTTGTTTTGTTTTGTTTTCCTGTATTCTTCTGTAGAAGGCATAGTATCTAGTCACTGTGCAGACAGCCGATAGGCTTGTTGTTTCTTTAAAAAATGTAGGATGTTTCAACTGAATATATAATAATAATAATGCATGGCAATTTTATGATGCTGTTCATCTTCAGAGTGCTTCACAAACATAAACCAACCTGCTTATTTATTGTGGGATATACATTGGATAAAGGTCAATGGCAATTCAGCTATAAAACTGATTAATAATAATGTGACATAGATAAATAATATAATAGATTTTAGTTAGAAAAAAATACATCAGGCAGTATTCTAAATGACAAGCGGAGTCCTCTTCTGGACATAAATGATACAGCAATTGCAGTCTTTTGGTTATTCATACCAAAATATTTTAACTTGTTGCACAGATACAAAACTTTGCCTACCTTGATAGTTGTAATTACATTCATAGCAGAACAGTGTTTTATTGACACATACCATTACTGGTTATAAGCCTTTGCCAAGGAAAGCAAATGTAAGTTGCCATTGCTAATATTCTTTAAGGAAAAGACCTATTTTCAAATTTTCTGCCCAGCAAGATCTTAGATGCTTGTAAAAAATCTGAAATACAGTACTTTGCTTACACATCTAAAATGCAAAACAGCAGATACGTGGGAGCAATACGCAATACTGTGAGACTGAGAATAGAGAATTAAGGTTATGCCAGTAAATTTCTATAGTTGCTCAGGTCTTATAAGCATGTGTTACGTGGAGAGAAACTTTCAAAACTGCCAGAGGGATTTAGAAGCTCTTATTTCCTTTGATCCTCAAACTCTCCTCCTGTAGACACTTTAGCATATATTCATTTCCTAATTCAGCTGAGCTCAAAAACTCTAGATTGGCAGCAAAACAACCTATGATTTCCAGTGGGAGATGATGATGTGTTCTGTTCAATCTAATGAATTCTAGAAATATTTTCTGCTATTTCTTGGCTGGAAGTCTGCAGTAGGAGGAGGCTTTTCATTATCTTACTCTAAATAAAGAGCCTCAACTCACATTTTAGATTTGTATTAAAATCCCGTATGTAATGTCACACACTGATTTTGGTGTAAGTCTCTACATCTGTCACTTGTGTGGCTTGAGGTCCTTGTGTTGCTTTCTGTGTGCAACTTTACTCTTTACTTCTTGTCTCAGTTTGGCTGAACAGATTTTGATAAGTAAATTTAAGTGAATTATGCATATTAAGCAAATATCCAGCTAATGGAGATTATGATAGTTTATAAACACAAGGAGGAAAAAAAAATAATGAGGAGCCACGTGTTTCTCATGTTGATACTTTCCTATAATGCTTAATGTAAGGAAGAAAAGCTTATTGGGGGGTTCTGGATCCAGCTCCTAGTAGCTTATTCCATAAACTGATTTCTGTACTGCCCTCGGCTATTCTCATTCCTGGAGCAAAATTATTTCCCCTTGATCCATGCTTTCCTGGTTTTCCCTCCCTTGATAAGGAGGGTAGGGAATGGCACAGTCTGCCTTTAAGTCAAGCTATAGCTAGCTGCCAAAACATACCAGTCTTGTTCTGTGCTAATACCCAGTGTACTGAGGGTCAGAGAATAGTGCTTTCCTTAGTGTAACAGGCTGACTGGTGATATCACAGCATGATATGGACTCACGCTCTGATTTGAATAATAACATAAATATAGAATCATAGAATCATTTAGTTTGGAAAAGACCTTTAATATCGTTGAGTTCAATTGTAAAACCAATGTTTGTGTGCACATGTGTTTGTATATGTTTATCTATGCTTATGAAGTTTAATTTCTGAGCAATAGCCATTATCTTAGAAAGGATCATGATCATAGAGTTGTATTACAAAAGAGACATAGGAGGGACTTTGCTCTTTCTGAAAATGTGTGACTTCTGGCTTGTGAACTTCAGGTTTGTATTTCTCTTTATTGATACTAGTACAATTAAGTAGCACATTTTCCAAAGTCAGTGGACGTGATAGCAGAGTAGTATTTTGGTAAGTAAGAATCTAAAGCTGATTTCTTAAAATGTTAGACACTTCGCTCTCATTGATTTAAATTTCATTGGAAACAAATGGAAGTAAATTGCCTAAATAACCTTCAAAATTTGCCCCTTTATGTTTTTTGTCATTTAATTAAGTAGGCTTATTGTAACACTTGAATAAAATTTGTAGTTAGTTGGACTTTCTATTTCTTTTCTAATAGAGGAACTTATGCCTGGCTTATGCTAAAATTGAATGAATCCTCTGTAAAAAATAAATTATAATTGAACTATAGAATGTGACCAGATAAACATGTTCCTATTTTACAGAGGTCTTGAAGTACATTAAAAAAAACCAAACAAACAAACAAACAAAAGTGTTTGGAAAACTGTGATGTACTTACTTTAATTTGGGAGGGAAAGGGGGATTAAGTTTTTGTCATTTGTTTAAATGTATAAATTTGGTTGATGAACTTGGATAAAAAGCTTTGGAGAGCATTTGGATGAATCGGTTTAGTCTATTAGTGTCTTGCCTGAGTAACTGTGTGTTTACTTAATGTTTTTTCTTTGAAGAAAACTTATTGGTTTCTTTGCATTTTTATTTAAATTTGTGTCATTATTGATTATCTTCATTTTTACATCTTCTGTTTTTGTGTATGTTTTAGCTCCATTCCAACAACCTCCCCCAACAGGAGAAGTTCTCAATTCCTCTGTTATCAGTCTTTCATGGAGTTCCCCTGACTCTCCAAATTCTAACAGGCTTACTTACCAGCTATATAGGGATGAGGCTGAAATTTATACAACTGAAGATGACTACCCTTATAGTACGTATTTATAGGAAGATGACATCAAAGATTTTATGTTTCTGTGGGTGTGTACTCATCTATATATATGTGCGATTTTTCTTAATTATTTCTTGTTTCTGTCATTATAATTTGCTGTAATACGTTATTCTGTTTTCATTTAGTGAGTTACTGTTCTGTGCTATTAATTTTATTTGAAAGAAATGAATACTCGAGTCTAAAATCTGGCAAACCGAGTCACCCAAAATGGTTGATTATTTTTTACTTCTTAAGATGAAAAAACTTTAATTGACTCCTCACCAAAATCATTCCCTGCAAATATACGCAGGCTCCAAAATATAAGAGAGGCTAAGTCCCAGAGAAAGAATTAGGGTGAATGGAAGAGACCACAATGTGCTTAAACTTGCTTTTTTCATCCTCCTGGTTTTAAACTGTTAACAGATTAGGAAAGCTTTTTATAGTCTCTAACTTTTAGCACCTTCTGTTAAGCTACCAGTGTAGCTCCTGATTTGCCTTTAGCGGGACCACTTCTCTCGTGTTGAGGCTTGCAAAGGGAGCCTCAGAAGGCAGTCCTCAAGGATTCAACACTCTGTCCTAGCTGGAAAGGCCATTTTGTGCTACTATTGATCCTCTTATCAAAGAAAAGGAGATGGATTTGGATACTGGTTTTATGTATATACAGCACACAAATGCTGTTTTTAAGAAGACAGGTGTGGTTTAATGCCACTAAGGTTTGATTTCTGTGCTAGCAGCTTCTTTAGTTTATTGCATTTTCATACCAATGCAGCATGAATATTTTGCAGAAATTCAGTCTTTCTAATAATTGGCATGTACTCTGGAGGAGAAAAAAAAGTTGGGGGGGGCTATTATTCATTGGAAAGCAGATACTTCGGAATGCATCTAACAGTTTTATATTCTGGTGCATGCTGCTTTGTTATAGTTGATTATTTGTGGCTTATGCTGTGAATTTGGACACTCCACAGTACATACCATGAGGAAAGGTATGTGACCCCGTGTAAGCATGAGATTAAGTGATTGAGAGGATAGAGACAAAAAAGTTTAGAGACCTAATAGAAAATATTTCAGTGAATTTGGTTTAAAAGCCTAACTTTAGTAAAAATATGAATTAATTTCAAAAGAAAAGCTTTTATACTTTATTGTCAGAAATTTGTGCTCTGTGATGTACTTCAGCCTGAGTGCATTGTTGAGGATATTTCATGGCTATACCCACATACTTTGTAGGGAGTGAAAAATTCTGAATGCATTTAGCTGTATAATGAGACATTAGCATGTTTCTATTTAACAAGACATTATTTTATAAAAATATAGATTTGGTTTCAAAACCCATTTTAGACATTTGCTGGCAAACCCACTAATTAATGATGTGAAATCATCTGCTGGTGTTGCAGTTGTTTCAAGAGTGGGATGCATTCTGGAGTTGGCAGTTTGATAGGGAGGAAGTTCTAGACTGTGTTCTGGCTCACTTGTTGGGTCTAGATAATGTTCTAGCTCTCTTGTTGGGTCTAGATCAGGTGTCGAATCTAGATCATGTTCCAACTCACTGGTTCTGGAGCAAGATAATGGCTCAGGATGTCTTGTTGGTCCACTTCTTGGTTCCAGAGAAGGCTCTAGCTCATTTGATGGTTCTGGATCATGTACTAGCCAATGTTCCAGAACACATCTTGCTTCTAGATAATGTTCTAGCTCTTGCTAGTTCTAGATTGGGTTTCAGATGAGTATATGGTTCTAGAGCAGGGTTGGGTTCTGAGGGGGGGAGGTCCTATAGTCTAGTTCAGGGATTACTCCTGTTTTGTTTATCTCACAAAGATTTGTGGTACTTGCTGCTGCTGATAGCAGTCTTGCTAGGTTTTTTTCTTATTTTCTTATTTATTTTTTCTTGTGTGTTTTTTTCCTTTTCTGTGACCCTTTTGAGTTGAAGGCCCATAGGATGGGGATCCTATCCTCCCATATAGTGCAGCTTTCCCACGTTTCTAGCATGCTAACTCACATGCTCTCTGTGTCCATTCTTATCTCTGGAGACAAAATTGGAAACTGGGCACATGGCAAGCGCTTACTTGCCTTTGTCTTTCACAGCAACTAGTTGCAATGCTCCTGCTCTGAGGATTCTTGCCAGCCTGTCCAAGAGTCCTGTCTAACACTTGTCAGGCTTTGGTACCCACTCTTGAACCCAGAAGCACTTAAACTGGGGCAGGTGTGTCCATGCAGCTCAGAAAGAGCTCAACAATTCTAGAGTACACTCGAGTACTTGCACCCGCAGTCGTGAATGGCATGCTAACGCGAAAGCTGAAAAACAAACAGCTGAATCTCATCAGCAAGACTGAAATCTGCTGCATCACTGCTCTGCTCAATACTAATGCACAAGGACGTCACAATAACCATTGTGGCTGCTGGCAGAGCCATTCTCCAACCTTGCTTGAAGTACCAGGGTTCAAAAGTTGTGAAGATGAGATTACCTGGTCTCCTTATTGCTGCACTCTTTGTAATCACTATAGGTAGTTGAAGTGCTGTAAGCAAGTACTGGGCTGACACTGCTGCTTTTGTTCTACAGTGTCAAGGGTTGAATATCTAGCAATACTAACAATTTTGTGGTCCTCTGCTTTAAATTGTACTCAGAGCTGGCTTGCCAGTGCAGATGTACACAGAGGACTTAGAAATAGCTGTGCCTTCTCCATTTGGAAAGTAGGGGGTGAGGAAGGTAAATGTAGGCTTTGGATATACCTTTTTAATAATTATTTACACTTCTGTTTCACTTTTCATCCAAGATCAAATGCTTTACAAATGAACTATTAAGCACCATTTTATAAGCGAGGAAATGAAAACACAGAAAGGTGAAATCTTTGGTCTTATGCTATGAAATTAATCAGAAACAAAGGTCTGAAAATTTACAGAATGTTTTTTCTTTTTTCCTAAATCAGATACACTAATGTCGATGCTGATTTACATTTGAAATAATTCTTTCCAAGCAAAGGAGGTATAAGAAGATAATTGTATGAATCTTGTTCATGTTTAAAGCAGGAACTAGGAGAAATTCAGTGCAAAGAATTATTAAATTATTTCTCAAGTGATGCCAATGTGCAGTGGAAGATAAAGGGAAAAGGGGAGAGGGCTTTTCTATGTTAAAAAAAAGAAAAAAAAAGAAAAAAAAAGATGAGAAATTACAATATTCCTAATCTCAAGATAGGCATGCAAAATGGTTGTAAATATTTTACATCTTGGATTAGGGCTGGGAAGACTTTAAGTATATCAATTAAATTTATTCTTAATGTGTTTGACTGATACAATTTTTTCCTCACCCATTCGTTTTAGGTGTTCAGACCTTCACTGATACCATGTTATCTCCATATACCTTCTATTCATATTACGTCCAAGCCAGCAATGTTCATGGGTTTACAAGAAGTGCCTCAGTGACATACAGAACAAAATCTGGGACGCCTACAGGAAACTTGGATTTAAATCCCGTATTTCCTGTTAGTCACCACTCTGTTTTACTTTACTGGACAAGCCTCTCCAATGACTCTGGGCCCGTAGAGAAATACATTTTGACATGTACTAGCTTGATTGATCTTCAGCCTTGTGGTCAGTATGAAGGCTTAAAAACTTCAGCAATTTTTTTGAATCTCATTCCATTTACAAAGTATGTTTTTTCTGTGCAAGCTTGTACTAGCGGAGGCTGCTTAAAGAGCCAGCCAGTAACAGTAGTTACTGCACAAGCTCCTCCAGAAGGGCTACACCCACCAATGATAGAAACAATCAGCTCTACAGAACTGGCTGCAGAATGGTCACCGCCTGAGAAACCAAATGGTAGGACATTGTATTTACTTTTGTAAGTCAAAGATTTTGAGAAGAAAAAGCAACATTTTCTCAAATCTGCTTAGAATATGCTTATCCATGTGACATAAACTGAGAATGAAGGTATTGTCTTAATTTGCCTGTCTGGCTCTAAATGTGTTTGCCACTGTCTGCCACTGAGTCTGCATTTTGTTCTTTCGGAGTCCAGAACTCCAGCTGAATGTGCTTGGTCCAGGATTTAGCCCTTAGTGGCATCTGCTGCAGAAAAAAATCACATTTATAATTAAGCATTTACAGTAAAATTAATTTTTTCCTAATTTGCCAGATAGTCTAATTCAGACAGATGTGGTGATACTGCCTTACAAAGAAGAAATAAGCAGATAACAGTTATGGGGTGAAAAAAAAATAATCTAAAAATTAACAGAGAAGACTGTTTTTAAAATCATCCGTCATGTGTAGTAACTAATTCCATTACCAGTATAACTTTGTTAGGGATTAGGTGATTGCCAAGAGTTACTGGTCTAACTTGCATAATAATATTTTAGGTTTTTGAAACTGAGAACGCAGCTGTTGTAGGATACTTTTGTGATGCCACAGGTTTTACTGGTATACACTTTATCTTTTAATATATGTGCAATGGAGCTTTGTGAACTTGCACTTACACGCACAAATATTTGTGCATGTGAAAACAAATGTTTTGATTTGTTCACAAAATGGGCATCTTCTGTGTATGGGGAGCTCAGTGTTCTCTTCCAACGTCTTATTTGCTAGCTTTTACCAGATTAGATAGGCAGAATGCCTGCAGAAGAATGCCTGTATGTATTTAGAGGAGGCAGTTCATGATACTTGGTGTTAGTACTTGTCCCTCAACCTGTAGTGTACACTCTTCATATTTTAATTCATAGCTGTTACATGCATCTAATTGCCAACACAGGCAGATTTAAGCAATGCTCTTATATTTCTTTTGAAGTCTAGTAAGATTTCCTTTTCTTGGGAGAATTGTTTTCTCTGGAACAACCTCTCCAGTTCTGTGCATGAGTACAGTCCCAAATATATACATTATATGTCTGCATATATATATATATATGTCTATATAATGTAG
>NW_010319677.1:0-11770 GCF_000700745.2 Antrostomus carolinensis | reverse complement strand
GAGCGGCGGGACCCCGAGGAGTGGCGGCTGGAGAAGGTGAGGCGCGGCCGGGAACCTCCTATCCCTGCAGCAACGCGGTTCGGCTTCTCGAAATAAACTGAGGCAGCGAGTGCTGTGGAGAGTGAGAACTCTTTAACTTCGCCCTCAGCCGCGGGGCACCCTCTGCCAGGCAGAGTATTGCTCCTTCATCCTGTCGTTTCAAAGCTGTTTTTTTCTCCTCAGTATGTGTCTGCTCTCGAGGACATGCTCCGAGAGCTGAAGAAGCAGTCGAGGTGAGTCGCTGGATTTTTTTATCTCTTACTTATAAGCCAGACGCAGCCCACAAACACGGCAGCAGTGCAGACACTTCACAGAACCACAGAGTGTCAGGGATTGGAAGGGACCTCAAAAGATCATCCAGTCCAACCCCACTGCCAGAGCAGGAACCTCAATGAGATCACACAGGAAGGCGTCCAGGCGGGTCTTGAATGTCTCCAGAGAAGGAGACTCCACACCCTCCCTGGGCAGCCTGTCCCAGGGCTCTGGCACCCTCACTGGAAAGAAGTTTCTTCTCAAGTTGAAGCAGAACCTCCTGTGTTCCAGCTCACGCCCATTGCCCCTTGTCCTACCATTGGGCATCACTGAGAAGAGCCTGGCTCCATCCTCCTGACATTCGCCCTGTACATATTTATAAACATTAATTAGGTCTCCCCTCAGTCTCCTCTTCTCCAAGCTAAAGAGCCCCAGCTCCCTCAGCCTTTCCTCAGCAGGGAGATGCTCCACTCCCCTCATCATCTTGGTGGCTCTGTTCTGGACTCTCTCCAGCAGTTCCCTGTGGAAATGTCTGTCAGTGAGGGAGAAACACAGCAAAGCAGCTGTGCCACAGCCCTGTGAGGAGCTGTGCAACTGTCCTGTTCTGCTGCTTGTCAGCCATGGCCCTGGGCAGTGCCCTGTCCCTCTGACATGCTGTCCCTCAGGCTTCAGTGCCTTGGAAAAGGTGATTTGCAAGGAGTTACAAGTGTGTTCCTACCCTGAGGCTAATTCTGATAAAAGATACTTCATTGAAGAATCGTGGGTTAGTTTATAATAGAAAATATTGATAGATTCTGGTTTTCATAATGATTTTTTTTCTAATTCCAATAGCAAGCCAGCCCCAGAACTCCTGAATGAATACTCTCGCAAAGTGGACTTCCTAAAGGGGCTTCTGGAAGCTGAAAAATTGGTAAGATCCCTTAGTTCAGCTTGAAAAGACTCCATTTATATTCACCCCATTGCCTGGTTCCTATTTTTGCCTTTATCTTATGTCTCAAAATAACACTTGTTAAAATCTTACTAGGCAGTCCTTGTAAAAACATGAATAAATTTATTGGCTTTCTGTATGTTGTTAGAAGGGGGTGTTGTATGAAACCTGAAACTTCTTTCCTCCTTTTCAAAAGCAAAAGTACCTCTTGCCTATATCCTTCTCACTTCTTTGATGTGAGATACAGAGGCAGATACTGTCCATTAGGCCTAACGCCTCTTTTGAACAGAATCACATGGATTTGGAGAGCTGTGAAGTGCTGATAAGCTGTACTGCAATTAGTGCTGGACTCACTTCGCTGTTCTGTGGGAAGCAGCTGTGGAAATGCTCCCTGAATCTTTGTTCATCACACATCTGGGTGGCCTCACAGTGCAGAATGTGATATTCATGACTTTTCATTGCTTCTTCCTACTCACAGTCTTCATCAACTGAAAAGGCTCTGGCAAATCAGTTCTTGGCCCCTGGACGTACCCCTACAACAACCAAAGAGAGAACCCCAGCTACTAAAACAGTTCATCTGCAGACAAAGGCTCGTTGCACAGGCAAGATGAGGAGTGAGCTGCTTGGTACAGTATGTTTTGGTCCTACTGCTTCTTTACTGCTATTTGATAGATTGTCTCTTGTTGCCTTTGGTGGCTGTGCCTCAGATGTGTCCCAGGATGGGTGGGAATCACCTTTTTCTGGTTTGGATAGTCTAAATGCTGGGCACAGGCACTATGCTAGGCCTGGAGAACTCTCTTTTATCACTACCCCTTTGTAATTTTTCGTTCTCTCTCTGCCTTCCAGGACTCCTTGGCTATGGATGGTAAGTTTAATTTGTTATTTTCTCTAACTTTAGTTAACCTGGGTCTTAAAGGGAGGGAAGGAGGAAGGTCAAGCATTGGAGATTGGCCACAGTGTCTCAGTTCATTTCAAGATAGCAGATGTTAAAAACAAACAAAACTAAAAAGCCTTAACAGATGAAAGCCCAAGCGTTGTTGTCAGTGTAGTAGCAGAGACTTGCAGGAACCTATTTTTCTAGAATTTGTACAGAAACAGACACTCTAATTATAGAATTAGCAAGGGCAATTTTATTGTTGCTCCTGTTTTCTTCTGCTCTGAGCAAATCATGTGATTTTAGGCGCTTAGAGTAGGCGTTGTTCAGTTCCTCTTAAATATACAGCCATGGTATTCACATAGGGAACTGGTAGGAATTAATTTGCGGTTTCCATAGCTACTGTTACAGTGGCTGGAGCTGGGCCAATCAAACGTGTCCTGAAAGAGAACACCAAGACACACAGGCTTAAACCATGCCCTCAGGGATATGATTCATCTGTTTTTTTCTCTCCACCATACTTTGATGTTACCTGTTGTCTTTTCCTTGTGGAAAGCAGGTAGTTATTTGAAATCCGTATTCCCTGAGGTAGAGAGCCAAGTAGGATTTGGACATCTGAAAATCCCTTACAGAAAACTTGTTTCTTCAGTTTATGATTTCTCAGGAATTTATAACATGCTAAAACACAAATTTTAACTCTTTTTCCAGATTCTGAGGAGTTAAACGTAAGGAAACGGAAGTAAGTAAAAATTTCTCATTCTGATGCTCAGTGTTTTGGGCACTGCTTTCCCAGTGACCTTTAAATCACAAAGGTACTTCCATTTGGGTGAAGTGCCTGCAGGTAGAAAGCTGATTTCAGCTGATTTTACTGTTCTTGTTGTCTTGTCAGAGTTGCAGAGACTGGGGAGACCTTGGGAGGTCAACCCACAAGTACAAATCCCAATTTTTTTTTCCCTTGTGCTCTTGCAGAGGCCTTGCACCTGATGAGAAGCAGTCAGCAGTGGAGCTGGATGCTGTGTTACAGCACCATCAGGATGTGCAGGAGAAGTTAGCTGAAGAAATGCTAAGTTTGGCTCGCAGTCTCAAAAACAACACTCTGGCTGCACAGAATGTGATAAAACAGGATAACCAGGTATAATGCATGTTAAAGTGCTAAACTCTCAATTTTGCCACCCAGAAGGTTAAAGTGCTAATATGTTAAATCCTGTGTCTACAACTTGATTCCAGGTGAGATGAGAGTGGGGAGACTTGGAGGCAATACCTGTCTTCTTCCACAGTGCAATTGAACCTTTCTCTTGGAACAAACATTGGTCAGAACTTTCATATCTGAGTTTGAAACCTTTTCTTCTCTTTTATCCCCAGACACTATCCCATTCTCTCAGGATGGCAGACCAGAACTTTGAGAAGCTCAAGGATGAATCTGACCGCCTTGAACAGCATGCAAAGAAATCAGTCAACTGGCTATTATGGATCATGTTAATTGTAGTTTGTTTTATATTCATCAGCATGATTCTCTTTATCAGAATCTTCCCCAAACTGAAATGATTATTTTATTTTATTATTTTATTTTTTTTAAAGCTGCCAGAGTGCAGTTGGGAAGCTCAGCTGGTATGAGAACTGGCAACAATCAATTTCTTTGCCACTTATCATGTCCTTAAAGAGGCTGCCCAAGGCCTACCCTTGCACCTCTCCTGCAATCCTCTGGATTCAGTGTAGGGTTTAATGGGGAAGGTTTTCTACACTTGGACACTTGGTTTCTTTTTTTACTTAGTTAATATTGTTGCCTGTTGAGGGGAAAACTGGAATAAAAATAATTTACTGAGTTGCTAACGGGTTCCTTAGTGGATAGATACAGTCCTGGTTTTAATGTGGCTGTGGCAAATGTTAGGACTCCTAAAAGACATTTACTCAATATGAATATAAGTAACAGTTGAAGTCTTACAACTTTTCTTGTCTTTACAGCTTTACTGTACTGAAGTAGGACCTTGCTGCCAACAGGATATTTAATTACAGAGTTATGTACGTACACAGCTGTAGGGTGTAGGAGGAGAATGCTGCCATTGAGTTGCTTGCCTGGCTCAGATTCAGAGAGTATCAACAGGTAAAACTATTCTCAGGCTCACCTTTTTCCCAGATGGGTATTTGGGACTTTGGACTTTGCAGTATTCTTCAGTTCAGACTTTAGAAGGGCTGAAGTTGCTTGCTGTTGCAATGTTTGCTTCCCTTCTTGTACGCGCAAATGTTCTCACTTACTTACCCATTGTCTGTTATGTTGATGCTGTTGCTTGAAGAAATACACTGTGACCCTGGCATGGCAGAATTGTACACACAGTACTCTCCGTGTGGTGTAGACCTCACCTGTACATACAGTTTGTCACTGTAAGGTGAGGGCAAAGGAAGCTGGTGTCTTCAAGACAGAAATAATAATAATTAAAAAATAAGCCTTTAACTTTTGTTATTCTGGTCAAGAGTGTTCGTGTCAAACTTGTATTCTTAAAGGTCACTACAATAAAGCAGAGATGAAATAAACTAGAATTAATATTTTTAAAACACTGCTACGGGGAGAAAAATTTAGAGCCTGCAGTAAAGCAAGGTTTGTTGTGACAGGGTAAGAGCCGTTTTGAAGTGCTTGTGATGAGCTAAAAGCAAACGGTGCATCTCGACTGTTTCCTCTGGAGTCACTGGGAAGTGCTGGTGTTTCACATGGAGGAAGGGAGGAGCAGCAAGTGCCCCCCGAGTGTTCTTTTGCCGTTTCTATTGCTGTTGGGAACCACTAGATGGGGTGTTCTCCGTCTGTCTGTCTGTCTGGCCATCTCTGCAGCCCCGGGTTAGAGGAAGGAGGGGGGGAAGAGCTGTTTGTCGCAACAATTGAGTTCTTATGAAAATCCAACTGCTTCTTTGAACGCATCCCAGAGTAGCAGGCTCTGTTTGGGTTGTTCTTTGTTCTTTACACAAACAGCTGTGTTAATGAAGCCAGTTAACATTTTTCACATAAAGTATTTTTGTCCATGTAACAGGATGTTTGCAGTTTAGTGTGCCATTCACTTTCAGATCATCAAATCAGTGATTATACTACGAGTACAGCTTTTTCTTCTGGCTCCTCATCTACACGATGTGCTTGTTCTGTTCAAGGAAACTTGTCACTTACCTTGAACTTTATAGAAATTTACATTTGTAACAATCCATTTATGGGCATTTCTACTTTTCCCAGAAGTTTTTCTTCAGCTGTGACGTTTGACATTTCACTGTGCTTCGTTAGTGAATGCTGTCTCACCAAATTATTTTTTTAAATTCTAATTGTTTACTACTTTCCCTGCAGGCATTTCAGTGCTGAGCTCTTCTCTTAGAGCAGAGGTTGTGTGTAGTGCTGGAATGTTTTTTGTGTGAGAGATACTGGAATGATACAACACTAATGCTTCATCATCTAGAACATTTTCCCCTTTATTACTTGAAATAATATTTTTTTCCAGCTTGTATCACTGCAGACAAGTTTAAAGCTGAATTTTGCTATCGGCTCTATGTTGGCTATAACTTTTTGGCACTTACAAATTAGAAGTTCAAGTGGAAAGACCTGAAAGGGAACTACTAGTGATAGCTTGCCCCCAAGAAAATATCCACCCCTCCAAGTCAACAGCAGTTCCTTTACAAAGAAGCCTGCTAGGAAATCAGTTCAGAAACCCATGCTGTTTAACTTTTGACCGTTGACATTTCATGAGTGTTTGTTATTTTGAAGGATCAACTGCCAGGGATGAGATTGAATCCTGTAACTACTAACACCTTTTGTGATATCTGGCATGACTGTTGAGCACAGTGCCTCCAGCACTGCACTGAGCTGCTGGTCACCTCTGACCTGGTGGAAGAATGTTACCTTCTACCCTGGCAAACCAAAGGGATTAATTGCCTCAGTGGTCAACAATCTCCCTGGACACAATGACTGTTTTGTCAATTGGCAGTTGCAGTCTTTGCTTTTCTTGAGTTCATTTAGTCATTATGATCATTCAAAAACACTTTGAAGATCAGTGCTAGTAGTATTGAGAATAAACAATTACTCAAGGCTTTGTGACATTTCATGGATGGAGTGACAGTGTTTATTTTTGACCAATGTCTGGTGGTGGTGGTTGTACAATCTGCTCCTTCAGCCCTCAGCTCCATTTCAGAGCGTGGCGTTCTGATGTGCTGCTTTTTACAGGATAATGTTATATATAGAAACATCTTTTTGTGAGAGTTGCAAACATTGTGAAGCGAGAATTGCTTAACTTTCCCAAAAGCTTGGGAAATCCAGATGGAGAGATGTTTATCAGGCAGAGGGATGGGCCTTGGTTGGCTTCTTGGCAGACTACCTACTTTCAGGCAGCAAGTTAAAAAAAAAAAAGAAATCTTTTGGAGACTTGGGTCATGTCAGGCCAGTGAATGCACCGTTTGGAAGCAACAGTAACTATAGGTCAGTCTAAGCTTTTCTGGTAAACATCGTTGGTGACAGAAACTCTTTGTATTGTAATACTTAATGTTGAAGCAGTATCCTCAGTCACAGCAGATTTGATGTTTTAGAAGGATTTGTTACAGGAAGGATTCATGGATGGCAGGAGCAGACTGCTGTGTGTGATGGCTGCTGTGGATGGGTAATCTCGACTTGTTTTGGGTATGTGTTCCCCAGGCTTTGCTTTACAAAACCTCAGTGTATCAGACTTTATAGGTTGTGAGCAGCTTTCCAAAACGGGCAGCTCTTCTGCCAAAAGGGACGTATCTTAAAAGGGTGAAAATGATGGAGTGGACAGGCCGGGGTTCTGCTCCCAGCTGTTCACCATGATCAATACCAGGCAAGTCACCTCCATTCTCTGCTGTAAACCTGACATGAAACCACAGAATCAAAGTCTGATGATTAATAGTTACAAGCATGAAAAAAATTTTAACCATGATAATATAGCAGATAGGAGCAGAAAATAATAATCAAATTTCTTGGTCTATAGCAGAGTGCTGATGACATTCCAGAGTCCTACAGCCCAGTGCAGGGCTGGCTGGTAGCTCTTGTCCTGATCTGCCACATTGCTGAGGTTTGGTGTGTGCTCACTATGTGTTCCCACTGAACAGGAGTGACATAAAACCCGACTTCACTAAATCAATACCACCTGTCACATGACACCGCTGTGACATTTCTGGCACGAGCGCTACCTCCTCATAGGAGATGGAAGTGGGAAGCAGCAGCAGTTAGTGAATAATGGATTAGATATGCCTGATTTGTAACATTTACAAAGAAAGGGCGTGTCTCCTAGCTACAGAACAAACTGCTTATCAAAATGGGAACTAGAAGTTCTGTCTCGTTCCAAAATGCAAAATGAGAGAGGGGGGGAAAAATAAAACAGTGTGGAGCGTACAATTACGCTCTGCTGAACGTCCCTCTGCTACCCAGAGGGTTGTTCCAACAAATTTGACTCTGGATCAGCAAAAACATGAATTAGTGTAAAGGAATAAAAAAAAAGAGAGACAAAGAAAGGGGGGCGTAGGGGGGCCGAGCTGTAGATTAGAACCGGTAGAGCCAGTTGGTCACCTGGAGCGTGAGGTGCCCACACTGTGTATTAGAGAGTGACGCTGCCGCAGCCGCTAACTCGCACGTGGCTGCTGATAGAGAACAGCACGCCTGGCAGCAGCCGCGTAGGTGGTGCAAACTAGACGTGGGGTTGGCTTAGGTGTACTGTGAGAAGCTGTAGGAAAGAATGGTGGATGAGGAGGCTGGAGGGGTTTGAAGGCCAGATAAGAGATCGAGCTCGCTGTTTAGCAGCTGGGCCCCGCGTGCTAGACAGAGGGTGGGCATGCTTTTTATAAGGGCAGTTAATGATAGAACAAGGGGAAATGGCTTTAAACTGGAAGAGGGGAGGTTTAGATTAGATATTAGGAATAAATTCTTCACTGTGAGGGTGGTGAGACACTGGCCCAGGTTGCCCAGAGAAGCTGTGGCTGCTCCTCCCTGGAAGTGTTCTCGGCCAGGCTGGATGAGGCTTTGAGCAACCTGGTCTAGTGGAAGGTGTCCCTGCTGCTGGCAGGGGGGTTGGGACTGGATGAGCTTTAAGGTCCCTTCCAACCCGAACCAGTCTGGGATTCTATGATTCTACACTGACTGTCGTCTGGTTCTTGTAGCAATCAAGAAAAATCTACGTTCTTTCGAGTAGATTTTCGATTTCGAAATCAAAAGATTTCATGCTGAATTAGAACAAAAATGTTCTGACAAGTCAAATATTGCATCTGCCTCTGTGACATCCAAAAATTAAACTGAACCAACACAGAAACTGGACAAAAAAAGATGAAAGGAGGCAGTGCTCTCCAGTCCAGGGGGAGCTGTGATTTCCTTTGCATCCTTCACCTCCAGTTGCTTTGAACCTCATGTGGCAGAGATGCCCTCTGCCATTTTCACCTTGGGCAAAGGTTTTATTTGCTAATGTAACAATGGAATTCTCCAGAAGGATCTGACAGTGTTTCCTGTTTCAACAGTAAAAAAAAAATGGGACTTCTGTCCTTAGCACGTAAAGTGACCGGATCTTCATCCTCTGAGCCCTCTCCCGTCAAGAGGAGAGCAGTCACTTATCGGATTTGCTGTGGACGGAAGGAAGGGTAAGAAAGGAACTTTGTCAATCCATGACGTGAAATATTTTATATTAAGAGATTTGGCAAATGATTCTATGTGACTCCAAACAGGATGAGATAAATTTTCCAAGGTCAGCTCTCCCATACTCCCAGCTTTAGGTCTAGTCACCGAGAAGTCAATTCTGTAACCTTTACAGCAACATCCTGCCAATGATGCAGAGGCTTGGCTATTGTTGGCTTCCACAGCAACTCTTCTGCATCTTCAAAGGGCAGGAGGCTGAATAATGTGCGTAGTGCATGGTGAGAAACTTGAGAGCAGGAAAATATGTTTGACAAATCAATAAAAATAGAGCAACCTGAGAAATGGGGTAACTCTTCACACAGGCAGTTGCACCCTGTTGTTGGGAAAAGGCCGTATTGAGTGGTGGATGAAGCAGAAAGTGAGAATTCTGCCTCTCTTCTGGCTTGCTGGGTGGCTTTGACCCTACAGACGTTGTGCACCTTTTATAAGGAGGCACTAGACATACAGCATTAAATTGCTATTTCTCTGGCTTTTTTGTACCCTTTTAGTCTGTGCTGTGATTCTTGGCAGCTGTGAAGTGACTGGTAGAGCAAAGATGAATCCATGGGACAGCTCTTTTTTGGGGATTTCAGTTTTTAGCAGGAACAAGGCTTTTGATGGAGCCTGTAAATTTACTGCATTACCTTGTGATGTTCTGCTTTCATATTCTATAGTGTGTAGCACTTTTGCTGTGTTTTACCTCAGCTGAAATGCCAAAGATGACAAAAAAATGAAGTGTGTGTTTTCATGAAAATACCACAGCGGGGGACCACCATTTGGGTTCCAGCTCTGAAAGTACATTAAACATTTTGTCATGCTAATTTTTGAAATAGTTTCAAAAGGAAAAGATCACTGCCTTCCAAATGCACTGAGGATTTCAGAGCCACCAAGTGTCTGATACTTTTTATATATTTTTCTAAATTTTGTCCTATGAAGAATATCCTTTTTGTCCTCTAAAGAATATCCTTTACCTGCTGCAAGTGTACAGTGTTCGGGTGTGTAGTAATAGATAATTTTCTGCATCAAAGAGAAAAAAAATGTTAAAAGTTAGAAAACTGAGTATTATTTCAAAGTTTCATACCCATTTTCTTTGCCTTCCCTGGCAGATGATACTTATGAGATTTATTTAAGTAAGGAACGGACCAAAACAAAACAAATAATTCTTTGTGGGGTTAAATAGGTAGATACCCTTTATTTCAAGAATCTCTGTATTTATTTTCCTCAGAGGATTCAGAAATGAACCTCTAAAGTTTGTAAGTGTCACAGTTCATAGCAGACACTTATCCCTGCTTAGTTCTAAGTTACTTAACTAAACCATGAAACATCTGTGGAGGGGAGAAAGAAATGTGAATGTTGTCAGAGAAAGGAGTCATATTTAATATATCAAATGAGTGAGATTTTAGTAGTTTCTTGAATCAGAAATTAGAGGAAAGCCTGCAGTGCAGCTATTAGGAGAAAAAAAAAAAGAGTAAGCAGGTGCTGGCTGTGTTTCTTTACACCCACATTGCTACTGTGAGTTTATCTGATTGCAAACCTAGCGTACTGTAGCATGATGAATACAGAGCAGTGAGTGCATGGGAAAGATGCTGGAAAGATGGCACTCTGATGTTCTTCATCAGTAATTAGAAACTAAAAATAGTATTTTAGGGAATTTTAAATCTGTAGCCTTTAATCCTCCCGTGCCAATCTGTAAACTGATATCATTATTACATGAAAGGCAGTAAGAACCCAAGTGAGTAAGCAAAAGGAGGTTGCTATTACAGTCACAGTATAAATTCCGCATGGCCCAAGCCGTCTAGATGATGTTTGGCTCTGTTTTATGCAAAGTCTATAGTCATAAAGCAGGTTAATTTGCAAGCAGAGAACACATAGTTTCGTTGTTTATTTCCATTCCTTAACAAGCCCTTACTTCCTGCAGTATGCCGAAGAGAAATGAGTTAGGTTCTGAGTCTCTTCTGCACTCGTGAGTTGTCAGTAGCAGCATACGTGTGAGAATGGCAGCAAGAACAGAAAGGTGGGGGGAAATTTCTTCTCACCGTGGCAGTTCTGACGCACCAACGGGCTGAATCAACAGCTCATGTGCTGTACAGACACACAGCTTCTCGTGCTATAATAATCACAGATAAACCATTCTTTTTTCTTACGCTGGGCCTTTTATCTAAACATTTAATAGTTTGCAAATGGTTAAGATGTAGTTATTGTTACCCAAGTGCCATCACAACTTGTACTGCTTACGCTCAGGTGCTTTAGTCACATCAGGTTCTCGACCTTACCCATCCAACTGGGACACCTCAATGAGTGAACCATTAAAAAATAGATGTGATTTCATCAACCAGTCCTTCCCTTCACAACTATGTAATATCCCTGTGACAACTGCAGTCATTCTTTAAATGGAAAAGTAACACAAAGTATTTAAAATAGTGCAAACTCTCATAATGCAATTCGGTGTCTAGAAAAAGGAGCCGATGTTAAGTGACCTGCTGGGAACCACTGACCCCCAGAGCAAGAAGTGTCGTACAAGAGTGAGATCTCTTGTAAGCTGAAGGTGGTGGGGGAAAGATTTGAAACAAGAATGTTTATTTACCAAGTATTTTTTTTAATTTAAAAAAGCTTTATTCCAGCAGTTTTTTATAACTCAGTATCTTGCAGAAATAGGTGAAAGCAAGTGCCGGATAAAATTACTGGAAGTTGCCAGGAAATGTACTGTTGTGGCTTAGCACGACTACACAGCAGGGATGATTAAAAAAAAGGAGAAAAAGGCATCAAGTGCTGAATCTTACTGGAAAAAAAGACAAGTGTAAGTTTTAAATGGTTATTTGGATTGGGCTTTTTGATACTGAAAAAGGTACCCTCTCCCCAGCTCTTTTTAGTGAATCTTTGGGGCACTTTATTCTCTCCAAATACTTTACTGAGAGGAGTGGAAGGGCCACAGCTGGGGCAGCAGCCCTGCTCTGAAGCTGGGCTTTGGGCCATCCCCACCTCTCCTTTCCCCTTCCTCGGGCAGCTGGTTTTGCAGCAGGAGCCCTCCCCTGCCTCCCCG